>NC_081840.1:61272997-61361589 GCF_963259705.1 Myotis daubentonii | reverse complement strand
TTGTTGATATCTTTTATGTAAAAGAAATCTTGTATGTTTGCACAAATCATACAGAATTTATATTCTTTATTTATCAGGAAATCTTCTTTGATGTAGGAAGAACACATTAAAATGGATAAATAATTCATGTTAGTTTTAGGAAATAGAAAAACAAATGTGTGATTGGAAAATGC
This sequence comes from Myotis daubentonii, assembly GCF_963259705.1. Lineage (NCBI taxonomy): Eukaryota > Metazoa > Chordata > Mammalia > Chiroptera > Vespertilionidae > Myotis > Myotis daubentonii. Next base: position 61,361,416 of record NC_081840.1, on the reverse strand, counting down.
ACTGCTTCACTCTTTGAAACACTGATTGAACATTGGGCATTGATGGTAAGGCCGCTGTGAACACTGATTGGAAGGCCACTGTGTTCAGGGAACTGTGACCGCAGAAAATAAAGGAGTGTCCGGAAGATGTACCTTCATTTTGAGAGGTTTACAGTGGGATGCAGGGGAAAACCTGTAAAAGTGAGTGGCAGTATATTTGGTTGTTACCTACTGGCTATATAAAATTGCTTTTGGACATGTTTCATGATTCCTCATAAAACAAAGACTTAATAAGTTTTCTTGGCAGCTGATGGGCAAAGTTAAAAAAAAATTAAATGACCTTTCTGTTTGCCTTTCAGCAGTTTCTGGCAATGCTTTCTTTTTATTTTAAGCAGATGAGTTTTTAAAACAATGATTGCATTTAGAATCTTGAAGAGAGCTTATAAATCATGGATTTGGTGAGTTAGGTCCTGCGATCTGAACTGTGAGCTAGGCACACATAGCAGGGCCCAGAAGTTCTGGTATTTGCAAGTGCATAGATAGGCAAGCAAACATGATAAGGGCAAGCATTAGGCTTGCACCATTTGAGTTACAAGCCACGGGACTTATTTTTTAGCTCCACTGAAGACTGGCATGTCAAGCCGGGGTGTGGGTCCTGTGCACAGGGTGAGCAATGAGGGTGACCGGACTCAGATAGAGAAAACATTCATTATTAGTTTTGATAGCTATTTCATTGAAACCCCATTTCCTGAGTGGATGGGTATACCAATTTAAATATTTGCTATTCATTTCATGTTGCTCAGCAGTCTTTTCTTCCTGTCCGTCTCCCAAGAGTGCTCTTGATGAGAATTTTTTTTCTTATCAGGAAATTGATTTTCTTGCATCTCTTTCTGAGATTACTGAATCCAATCTTGGAGTAGAATAACTCAATTCTTAGGAGGAAAAAAAGTCTAATTTGGGAGACTGGTGGTGGTTGTTTTTCTTTTCCCAGTCACAGCATTAAGTTGTCTGTGAGAATGCCAGTAACAGAGGCAGAGTGGGCATCTCCTGGCCTGCTGGGTCCTTCCCCATGAACCAGCCAGCCTCTGCCAGCAATGCTCTTCTTCCCACTGGGCTCTGAGCCCCCTCTTCCCACCCTAGGAAGCATCCTGCTCAGATGTAGCTTTTCACTCTGTTACTACGGGTCTAAAATTACCTGAGCTTTCTTGATCTTACTTCCTATGCACCCTGACAAACCCTTGCTGGGCTATCTGCCCTTACAATTGTGCATTCTTGCCTTTTTGGTCAGAATTCCCCCTGAGTTCCCCACTCTTCCCTGTGCTGATGATAGGTGACTTAATGGCCTAAATGTTGGATTAATGAAAGCTGGATTTCTAGGTCCAAGATGGATACAGTTGGTTGCACTTTGTATTTTTCCAGAAGAAATGCACTAAGAGGTTTCATTATGCATAAGGGCCTTGGCCATGATACCTTTGAAAGGGTGACGTGTATATTTATATCTTACCTTGATGTTTTATTAATGAGCAATAGTGGTTTAGTCTACAGTGGCAACAGGGAGTTGGAAATCAGTCTGGGTGTTTGGGTCTCATTTATTTAAGTCGTAAAATCAGAACTGGTTTGATTTTGATGCACATGGATGTGGTTATTATGAACAATTATGGTAAGAATACCCAATTTCCTATAATTAATATGCCTGGTGTATTCAATTGATTGGAGTTTACCCAGTGAACATTGTGCTGTTTCTATGTAGAAAGTGTATTCAATTAAATCTTGTATAACATGCACTTTGTCCAAAAAAAATTTTTTCTTCAAGTTGCTTGTGGTGTTGCTGGTATTTGTTCTGCAACGTCAGCAGTGCTTGTGGGCCAAAAGCAGAGGGAAGACTGCAGTTGAAGCAACATTTTTTTTTTGTTCACTTTCCAACATTCTTAAAACTGCCTGGCCCTAGCCGGTTTGGCTCAGTGAATAGAGTGTCAGCCTGTGGACTTTAGAGCCCCAGGTTTGATCCCGGTCAAGGGCACATGCCCAGGTTGCGGGCTTGATCCCCAGTGGGGGGCGTGCAGGAGGCAGCCAATCAATGATTCTCTCTCATCATTGATGTTTCTATCTCTCTCTCCCTCTCCCTTCCTCTCCGAAGACAATAAAAATATATTTTTAAAAAACTGCCTGAAAAGAAATGTTGGAACTGTGTTCTGAAAGTACTTTTGAGAGCCCTGTATTACAGGAGAAGCTAGGAACCTTGTAGTTCTGAGGAGGAAGAAAAAGACTGTGGGGACCTCTCCCTTTTCCCAGACTTAGTGACAATGCTAGCTCATTTTAAATCTCTTTTCAAAACTACAACATAAAATTTAAAATGTTACAAAAAGAACTGTGTGATTTCTCAGTTTCTTGGTTCTTCTTGGAGTAGGAAGAGGACAGCTCTCCTTGTAAATAATGAGGCAAATCTGTCTTATGCAGAAAAAGCCACAACCCTCAAAACAGCCCAATATGCTCTTTTCGCAGAATGCCTCTGGGTCTCTTCCTGCAATATTTTACCTCTGTCCCTTGCAGAGACCTTTCCTTTTCCTACTCCTAGCTGAAGGCTAGGTGTGAGGTGGAATGGGTATTCTGCCTAAATTTTTATTCTTTTTCTTCTGAGCTATTGCCAACAATTGACAAAGACAGAGATGGGAAACACGATCTCAATACTTGAGAATGTTTATGCCTCTTATTCTCTTTCCAGAATGGAACAAAACCTGAAACATTTAATTATCTTGTGCAATATTTCCTGTCTCTGCTGACTTGGTTTTGAAAGGAATCATTAAGACACTTGCAGCCTTAGCCTAGCCCTTGGCTGTTAACAGAGCAGGGGGAGCCAAGAGAAGCAAAAAGACTCACAGGGCTGCAAAGAGGGACCTTGGAGGCAGGTATCAGCAGGAAGGCCGATATTCTGTGCAGCAGTTTTGCCAACTGTACAACAAAGGCAAATAAATGCAATTATTTATCTTATAATGTTTTCGAAAATCCTTTGTTATATTTTTGCATGTGTGACATATCAAGAGAGATCATGTATGAGAAATTACTTTAAAAAATCATAGGTTAGAGTCCTTGCTGGTGTTCTTGGTGATGAGAGCATGGGTCCTGCACCCCAGAGAGTTGTGGGTTTGATTCCTGGTCAAGAGCACATACTTGTGGTGCAGTACCTGGGTTCCAGGTTCGATCTCTAGCCCAAATCAGGGTGTGTACGGGAGGTAACCCCTCAATGTGCCTCTTTCACATTGATATCTCTCTTTCTCCCTCTCTCCTCCTCCCTCCTCCTTCTCCTTCTCCTCCTCCTCTTCCCCCTCCTCCTCCTCCTCCTCTTCTTCCTCCTCCTCCTCCCTCATAGTCTCTCTAAAAAATCAATGGACAAAAATCTCCTTGGGTGAGGATCAACCCAAACAAATCATTGGCTAGAGAAAGATAAATTAAAATATAAATCATTGACCTTATTTTTCCAACTTTAGTGGCAGCCAGGATTGCACAGTTTGAAGAATGAAGACGCTCTTTCCCTCTACCATGCTACTCCTCTCTCTAAATAGGCACATGACTTGGCACAAACAGTTGGGTCCTTTTTAAGGCCCAGTATCACTATGAATTACAGATCCAAGCTCCGGAGTTATTGGTAGGTCGCTGGGAGAGTATGCAAGACCCATCCATTGAAATAACCACTCTTGCAGGAATTAGGAGAGCTCCCATGGCAGAGAGATAGGGGTCTTTAGACAATGAGTTAGGAATGATGTATTCCATAATAGGTACAAAATGTTTGTTAAGGGCCATGCAATTATAATGTAAAAATTCAAATGTTAGAATTAAGCACAAAGTTAGAAATGAGGTACAGATCTAATCAGATTTAAATTAAAAATTTGGTTTGCTACATTCTTGGTCCTATAGTTAAAAGTGATTAAGTTGGCGGCCAAAACAAATGCCAGAAGATATTATTTCTTCTGATATTAGCTAAGAGACTTTTCTTAGCCTTTTGGACATCTATCACAAGTCTGTCCTATTTTTAGCTTCATCCCTGAAAGATTCTCCAATTACATATACCTCAATGACTAGCCTGCTGCCCACCTGCCGGCCTGCAGACTGGAATTGGTGGTGTTTTCTCTTGGGCTGGTATCACGGAACTACTCTTGACCCAAAACATCCCAGGTGTCACTTTGCTGTTTTAATAAAGTATTTATGCTAATGAGAGTTGGAAGTCTATGTGTCAAGTTTCTAGTGTAATGAAGGACTTTCATTTCAAATTCAACTCTATTCCTACACCTGCCCACTCCACCGTGTTTTCCTTACCTAATTGTTTATGTGTGGAAGACTTGTTATACAATGTGGGCGGTCCGGAAGCTATAGAACAGAACAATCTAATGACAGTTTTGGGAAAGTTGGAGAAGTGGTGTTTGAATGTATACAGGTGTATTTGTTTGTATACAGCAATTATCCTAACTCCACCAATGTATGGCTGCCTTTAGAAATAACAGTTGCTACCATATTGCTCCTTTTTCAATAGATAGTTGCTTTATGACATTATGAAAAAGAAATACAACTTTAGTCTAGCACAGTGGTTTTCAATCTTTTTCATCTCATGGCACACATAAACTAGTTAGTAAAATTCTGCAGAGCACCAAAAGAATATAGTTTTTGCTGATCTGACAAAACAAATAGATATAATTTGGATTCATTCACACCAGATGGCTTTTGTTGTGTTGGCTGCTATCACTTTTTTATTTGACAATCTAAGGGAACAGAAGTTGGCGCCACTGATTCAACAGTCAGCCGAGTAATCCATGTTTTGAAAATTCTTGCAGCACGTCAGTGTGCCACGGCACACCAGTTGAAAACCGCTGGACTAATAGGCTGAAAATTAAATAGTCGCAAAAACCCATGGTCTGTCCAGATAACGTTTATACATTCATTGAAGTGTTCGCAGGTGAAACAGAAAATAAGGCAAGAGGCACTACTAACTGGAAGACAGTTTATGTGCCTGAACATATTTTATAACAATGCAAAAATAAGCAACTAGACATCCTGTTTTAACATAGGATTCCTTTAGAAAGGCAGAATATAAAATGGTGGATGTTCTATCAAGATATGAGAATTATAATGGAAAAATACTCCCCTTTAATGGATGAACAAACTCTGCCATAAATATCCACACGGTTGGTCACCATAAATATCCAAACATTTAGGACCGTGTTTGAGGAACATTTTCCATATGAATATGCTTTAACACCTGCATCCCTTTAAAGCTCACTGTTCAGTAAGGGCAGTTGGTAGGCATGTGGTTGGATAGAAAAGGAAGCATTCTAAAAATCATCTTTACAATTTGTTCTGTAAAAAGGAAAATAAAAGAACTGTAATTATAGCACACCTCCCCCACCTCCTGCCAAAACAGTTCTCAAGCTCTTTTTGAGAATTTATTCCCACTTTTCAAAAATGAATCATCAGGGAGGAGGTAATTTTCCTTGTTCAAGGGCACACTAAACCTCACCAGAATCCCTGTTGCAAGCCAGTTATGGATTGGTTATCATTAGTGATGCACTGTGAAATGCAGAATCAGGTTCTTTTAAAAGGAATAAGTAATATTAAAAATATATATATTTGTTTTAGGAATATTTAGGCCCTGAGGGTACAGACATTTTTATGATTTCTCAATGGCTTTATAAAACAGACATTTCACCTACATATATGTATTAGTTCTCAGTTTTGCTTCTTGAACAAGGTTCTGGAAACTCCCTTTTTAGCAACTATCATCAGGTGATTTAGCTCTATCAGTGATTCTCTGGCCTTTTTATATAATCCCAATCTATTTTGTGTGATCCCATTTCTATCCCCCCAAATTTTTATAAAGAAATAGCGTAATTATAAAACATCATGCTATTTGTCATAAAATGAGACAGTCTTGAAGGAAGCATTCTGATATTCATTCATGACATTATGTGTCAGCTCTGTTCCAGGCAGTGGCCTGGCGATGTGGAGACAGCAGTGGTTTAGAGGCTCTTCCTCAGAAGGAACTGTAGTTATTACTAAACAAGCAAATGCACAAAATGACTGCCCATTGTGAAAAAGGCTCTAAAGGTAATAAAATGCTGATCAGGGAGGCCACCGGAGCAGGTGACATTTGAGATGAGTACAAGGAGCCAGAGGGAGAATGGGGAAGATTTCCACATTCAGAAGAAAAGCAGACACCGATGAGGTGGAAAAGGGGCTGGCGTGTTGGAAGGCAGACCCGTGGAGGTGTGGAATGGGGGAGAGAGAGGAGTTCCAGAGGGTTTGAAGGTGTGAAGAAGAGCCAGAGCTCCTCACAGCCTGTGGTAGGAACTTCGGATTTCAGTCTAAAATATAATGGTTTTGTGTAGGCAGAGTGACATCATCATCTGATTTATACTCTAACAAGGTTACATGCAAAGGGTGCATTTTATAAGCAAGGCAGTAACAGTCATGGGAATAGGTGATGAGAAAGGCTCCCAGGAGACTGGTCCAGGACCCAGGAGGTGAGGGGCGGAGCTTGCCCTGGGAAAAGGACTGTGCATTCATTGACATCACATAGCTTTGGGGAGCACTTCGGTGTGGTTCTTGGTGACCAACTTGGAAATTTCAAAGCTTAGCTTAATGGAGACAAAACATCTTTTCTCTAACTGGACACACATACCTGTATTCTAAATCAATAAAGGGGAAGTAAAAAGTACCCAAGGCATTTAGGACAGCTTGCAGCATAAATTACCTAAGGAAACAGCTGTTTAATATGGAATAAGTAGGCTTATAGAGCTTTTAGCAGCGTGACTTAAGGACTGAATTGTATCCACTGAGTGTAACATTCACCCCAAGCCTTTCCCATAGCTGTGTTCTTATTTGCCCAGTGGTGAAATGGCCCATTATATCAGTACTCTATCAACTCTCTTTCACATCTGCCCTCCAGTAGGCTGAAGGGTTGCTGAGAGTTCGGGTATGGTAATGTTTCAGGCCTCAATCCCAGCTCCCTTTTCCCACTGCAAGGATCCTCCCGACCCAGCTCTGTGTCCCTACTTCTCCATCCCCCTGTTATTATCATGCCCCTTACTTTGGGCCAGTTGGTGAAGAGGATGATGATGATGGTGTGATGAAGATGATTATAATAATAAATACTTACATTAGTTAAATATTTACTGTGCTTTAGACACTGCTGCTTTGCCTGATTTATTTCATTTATTCCTAAAGGCATTGTGCAATTTAAAAGGTACAAATTATTCCCTTTTTAGCATTAAAACTGAGTAGCAGGAAGACTGTGACTTGTTCAAAGCCAGGGGGGACCAGTGGGATAGGTAAGGAAATGAAGACATCTGGTGCAGAAGGAAGGTTGGGGTGAGAGATGCTGAGGTCACTGCTCTCTGGGTGGATGCAGGCAAACACGTGGCCAGCCTAGCCACATTGATACTTAGCGTGTAAATGAATCATGTGGTCCTCAGAGACCAAACCAGGCACACCATTGTTTGCAAAGTAATTGTTTTATTGCTGGTGTAGGTAAATACCAAATAACCAGTTTGGGATTCCAGTCCACTTGGGATAGCTTCAATTATTTAGCAACCTCAGGCCTACCTAATAAGCCAAATCTCCCTCACAGCACATAACCTTTGAAGACTGTTTTTACTCAAATTAAAGCACAAATGATGCTCATCCAGATTTTCATTCAGTGCAATTTTGGATTCCTTTAGGGTATTTACCTTTGGCAGAGAAAGTAAAGCTGATCTGCATGGCCAATAAACAACAGTTGTTCTAGTCTGAACGGCAGGAGGGCTCTCAGTTGAATGAAGATGAAAATAACAAGGAAATTTAGTAGATGGAGCTACTCCAAAATGTGGACTGTGATGAATATAATTAGTGAGTCTGACATAAATCATAATATTTATATTGTTATTCTTGATGACAAATTGCCCTCAATGGAAGTCTATTAAATGCACTTGAGTAACCTACATGCTTCATAGAGCTGTTTCTTCTTAGAAGCTACTGTCTACTAGAAGCCATCTTGCAAAATTATAAAAAATTGCAGGTGCATGTGTGTGAGCACTAAAAACAACACAGATTTAGCGTGGAAGATCATTGAAGACATTTCCATTAGTTCTCTATTTAAGAAACCCTTAGCAGTTGTGTAGAGGAGCCAATCTCCTCAGCTAATGATGATGGGTGCACATTAACAGATTAGCATATATTTACCCTTGATGTAGCTGTTAGTTGGGTGTTAGGGAGCCTCAGAAGGCTTAGAGATCCTCATTAATCTGAGCAAACATGGAAAATAATGGAATCATGAGATCTTCTGGAGCAGATGTATTCTGCCTGGTCTCTGCCCTCTGTGGCTTGGCTGCAGTGCTTGCCTGCTCCCCATGCTGAGGACTTTTTCTAGCGAGTGTTTTTAATGTCTGATTTTATACTCTTTAGGGCATTTCATTCTTGGCTGATTGCTCTTGTATTGCCTGTTGTGCCAAGTGAACTTGGGCCACTTGAAAAATCATGAAAAGGGGAAATTGAGAGTTTTGCCTATTTTAGGTGAATGTAAAAGAAATGCCATCAAGTTAAAATATTTGTGAGTGCCTGTTACTTGTACTGCACAGTGTTGAGTCCTGGGGGAAAAAGGGAGGCATGATTTTTTTCCAGAAGGAAAACAAACAAACTGACTTTAACATGGTCCCCATCATTAAATCACACACAAGCTTATGTCCTAAAACTTTTATTATTTTATGTTTATTCGTAGGTGGGCTGTTTTTCAAAAATAGACTAGATAGATTTGACATTTGAGATTATTTCCTTTGAGGATCACATTCTGGTACCTGTAGGCTTCACTTTATTAATCAGTGATAGGTGAGTGTTTGGGACCATGGAAATAGTGAATCCATTTTTCAGAGAAATCTGAGGGACATGTTTACTTGACTTCCCTCTGATCACTCACCACCAACTTTTCCTTCAGCCACCCGTCTGCCTTCTATTCCATTTCCAAAGGCTGGTTAGGCCAACACAGCTATCGTGTGTAAGGTAGCCACCAAGCCCAGGCTAGGGTACTGCATCTTCAATTTATTATTGTTTCTGAACATCCTTGCCACAGAGGGCTACTGCATTCTATTGCCAGCAATCCATTCATCTGCAAGAAAAGACTATTTAACTTTAAAACTATTAAATTAACTTGGATACTCACCTGCTTTCTCCAAGCAGCAAGCATATCTCAAGATAATAAGAACAAGCAGTATAGATTCGCAGAGTGGGTGAAGGACATGCCATAGCAAGAGAAGTGAATCGGGGCCAGATCAGATGTGAATCTAGTCTTGTCTTTGGGCAAACCACACCCTTTCTAGGTCCTATTTCCTTGTCCCTCATGTAGGTGGTTGGCCTCAGTGAACTCCTAGCGCATATTAAACATCTAATGGCTCTGTCATTCATGTCAACAAAGATGAAAGGTCAGAGAAAGGAAAATCAGTGTAAACAGTGACATCAACCCCAGTGCTAACGTGGGTCTAGACATGGGTCTCCTCCAGGGGGAGCTGCAGGGTCCATAGCATCCCAAATACCTAATATGTCAGATACTAGACATACTACATATCGAATGTTGAGGCATTGGGGACTTTACTCCAACATAAGAGATGAACTAGAGACTTATCAGAAATAGAACAGAAGCAACAACAGGTAGCTGCTGCTCTTCCCTCCACCTGGGCCTTCTCTGAAGAGGCAGATGGCCCAAAAGGTCATCAGGCAGATGTCCAGCTGCCCCAGGGGCAGTCTGGTCTTGAACATCACTGCTCACCTGATCTGAGCTTGCTAGCTGCCTTCAGCAGGAGGTGGGAGCATGGCTGCTGGGCCTCAGCCTTTCTCTGCACAGACAGCTGCTGCCATTCTTGGCCAGGTGACTGTTTCTCTCAGCAACAGCTGTGAGAGGGAAGAAAAGAGAGGGGCAGTGACCATAGGGCAGTTCTCTTAAAAATAGCTTCAGGGTTCGTGCCACAGCATACTGATTTGGCCTTTGGGTGGATTTAATTTGCATAGTGAGCTCAAGATTCCCCTAAATGCAAAAGGAGAGAATAGCAGCAATATTTATTTAGGTCAAATGCAATATCTAGGACTAGTTTACATAGAACACAGCTTAAAATCTAAGTTTTCATTCAGAAACTAGATTAGAGGAACTAGAAAGCAAGTGAATAAAAAAAAATGTTGATGCTGATGATACGAACAAAAGCAATAATGACAAAATAAGTGGCCATGTGGGTCAGTGCTATATTAGTCCTTGTGGTATACAGTTTAGCTCTTTAATTCTCATAATCCTGAAAGGTTGCATTAAGGAAACTGAGGTTCACAATAGTCAATTAATTTGTTCCAATTTACACATTAGTATAATATCCAAGGAGGCAATAATTCCCTTGATTGCTTCATTCTTATTTTTTCTCCCTTTTAGTAAATATTACTCTAGAAAACAGTTTTTGTTCAAGTAACTGCCCATATATAAAAGGCCTTTCTGTCCCTTGCTAGTTTTGCAGTGACTATTGCAAACCTTTTTTATAAAATTTTTATAAGCTCCTGAAATGTGAAAAAAAATAGATAGTGACAAGTATAATTAATGTGGTAGGCAGAATAATGGCCCCCAATATGTCGAAGTCTTAATCCTTGGGATCTATAAATACACTGTTTTGCATGGCAAGAAGGACTTTGCAGATGTTATTAAGTTAGGATTTAGAGGATATCCTGGATTTCTGGGTGAGTCCAATATAATCACAGGAATCTTTAGAAGTGGAAGATGGAGAGAAGTCTGAGAGTCAGAGAAGGAGATGTGATTGCAGAAGCAATGAGAGGGATATGAGAATAACTCAGCCCACCTTTGCCAGCTTTGAAGATGGAGCAAGAGAGCCGTGAACCTATGTCATCAGCATCTAGGAAAGACAAGGAAATGGATCCTATTCTACAGGAAGGAATTCAGTCTTATCAGTACCTTGAGTTAAGCCTGGGGAGTCTCATGTCAGACGGCTGACTTACCAAACTGTAAGATAATAAATGTATGTTGTTTTAAGCCACTTAGTTAATGGTAATTTGTTACAGCAACCATGAAAAGCAAATGTGCTAACCAATAGTAGCCAATGTAAATTTACCAGAAGTATTCATTTCAAGGATTCATGGCTCCCACTCTGGAAATCGAGCTAGTCCTGTGTTTATGCTATTCTTTTCAGGATAAATTAAAGATTCTGATTTAATTCATCTTACTTCTTCAGATTTATGTGATAAAATTGTCCTTTTTGGGAACAAAAAAACCTGAAAGGAACAAAAGTACACCTGACAAATTCCCCAAGATATACACAAACCAAACTTCACCACCCTTTTGCTTTCCATAAGTCTAAGGCAACTGATGAACTTGTATAATTACTGAGAACACACTTCCCAACCATCTGATATTATGCATAGATTTGAACTTCAGGATAGGTGTTGGTGCCTATATTGTGAAGCCACACCACTAATTCAGATACTGAAATCTCTTGTGATTGTCATGCTCCTTTAACTTGCTAGTCCAATCTCCTGGAATGTTATCCCAAACTACTTCCACATGGTGGATTTCCTCACTTCAGTTGTTTTTTTTTTTTTTTCTTTTTTTTTTGGGGGGGGGAGGCGGGGGTTTGCCTAAATGCCACCTTAGTGAGATTCTCTTCTAACTGTTCTATTTAAAATTATGTCTCCATCATCCACCTTTGGACTCTACCCCTTTCTCACTCTTTTTCCATGGCCCTATCACCACTTGATATACTATGGCTGACATTTATTTTCTTGACTTTTTCTCTCTACCCCTTAAAACAGGGGTCTTCAAACTACGGCCCACGGGCCACATGCAAATACAAATATTGTATTTGTTCCCGTTTTGTTTTTTTACTTTAAAATAAGATATGTGCAGTGTGCATAGGAATTAGTTCATAGTTTTTTTTTTTTAAACTATAGTCCGGCCGTCCAATGGTCTGAGGGACAGTGAACTGGCCCCCTGTTTAAAAAGTTTGAGGACCCCTGCCTTAAAATACATGCTTCATAAGGGCAGAATTTTTGTCTGTTTGGTTTATCTATGCATTCCCAGCATTGCCTGGCACTTAGTAGATAATAAATATTTATTGAGTGAATAAAGAATTGTTAGGGTTTTGTGTGTATGTGTGTGTGTGGGGGGGGGGTTGTTGATGAAGAAGCATAAGCCTTCCCCTCTGAATGATGTCACGCGCTATACAAGTTCAAGCCCAGTGTTGGTGATGGCACTGCTTTCTCGGTTCCAGAATCAATCAGGTGGTAGGATCCTGAACGGATCAGGTGGTGAGATCCTGAACTGCTTTTGTCTGAGAGCTCAGGCTGTTTCTGCCACCTCCTTTGATAGCAAATAAGCTTTCGCACCCACATCCATCTATCCCTTACCCCCACATCACTCCCTGACGGGTCAGATCACATGGAGAATTAATAGGATGCAGGTTTGATTGAGTGTAGAGGATATCACATTTAAACACACTGCCTGAGGGATTCAGGCTAGTTACAATGTTTTAACACAGGTTTTACATCATTATGTGTAAATCACATTCTCCAGAATGAAGTTGTCATATTATCTTAGTTATACTATAAGTAGCACCCCTGGGAATTCGTGCAAATAAGCTTATGTTAGAGTCTATAGGTTGCCTAGTATTTATTCTCATCTTGATTTGAATTAATTATGCCACATCTGGACTATTCTGCTCACTGTAAAGGCACATATTCTTCTCCTATGAAAAGGGACCCAAAACCAGAGACAAACTAATAAAAATACGGTCAATGATACATTGATTTTGACATAATTACTCCAGGTCTTGTCCATATTAGGCATTTTCCCAACAGAGTCCAAAATGCTCAAATTTTACCTTAAACTTCTGCTACACAGTTTAATATTTCTTAGTTACTTATTATGTACAAGTTTCAAATTGCTATATATTCTCTTGTTGTGAGAATGTACTTTTCTTTTCTCAGTTGCATTTGAGTTGAAAGTGTAGACAAGATTTTTATCTGAACTAAAACTTCACACCTCATCGCCCTTCAGTGAATGTACAGTCTGCTATAGTGCCAATGACTAAGGCTGTTCTGAAGATGTGAAATATGGGAGGAAATTTGCCTATAGGATCTGCCAAGTTTGCAATCATTCAAATATATACAACACCAGTATTCATTTTTGCTGAATTATTAATTAAGCAAATGTGAAAGATTTGTCCTCACTATCTCTATTCATACTTAGATGAAAATCTATAAGGTAAACTAGTATAGATTCTGTGTTGTATTAGCACCTGTTTTTCATTTATAGACCTCTCCTCATGCCAAATGAATCAAATTCTACAAGAGTAGGGGCTTAGATAATCTGTATTTTATTTCATTTTTTAGTTTATTTCAGAGAGGAAGGGAGAGGGAGAGACAGAAATATCCATGATGAGAGAGAATCATTGATCGGCTGCCTCCTACATGCCCCACACTGGGGATCAAGCCTGAAACCCAGACATGTGCCCTGATCAGGAATCAAACCATGACCTCCTGGTTCATAGGTTGATTTCTTAGCTATACTTCTTTGGGTTGCACCAAAACTCCATTGTGAAAGAAGTCATGATATCTGCATCATCTGATAAAAAAGGGAAAAAAAGATTACCCCTTTCCTCAGTGACTAGATTATTTTAATAATGGGAAAGCTGTTATGTGGCAGCATGCTGTAATTCAACGCTGATGATTGTTTTCTTATAAAGAAATTTTATTGAAGAATGTTCCTAACTTGCCAATTTTGTTGCCACCATCATAACAATCCTCCCTTGAAGAAGCATTGCATACTCTGACCTTCCCTGACTACACAGAAGCTCTGGGTTTGCGACCAGAGGCCAGGATGCTTGTATGAGAGTTAAGTTGCCACCAGGACAGCCATAATTCTTTCCATATAGATCCCAGCCCGCCCTGCCCATGCCATCACATATCATTCCATGTTCTCTATACTAGCACTTGCTCTGGACCTTCTTCTGACTTTTGTGTCAGAAAGAAGGCTAAATGGAACTAAAGTTTCTAATGGATAATTCTTAGATAACATTTGCAAGCTTTCTATAAACTCTGAAGTGCTATGTAAAATGAAAAGTAGGTTGGACTTCCAATGGGAAGCAAGTCAAGGTTTAGTGGTAATTCATATCCCAGCTGCCTTTGGTATCAGAGGGCTCCCCTAGAAATTCTTCTTTTTCTTTCTAAATTTATTTTAATGGTGCAAGCAAAACATATGCATTGTGAAAATAAATAGTACAATAACAAATAAACATATGCATATGCAAATAAAAGTAGAGCTCAATTCCCAGCAGGGGGTGTGCAGGAGGCAGCAGATCAATGATTCTCTCTCATCATTAATGTTTTCTCTCCCTTTTCTTTCCTCTCTCTGAAATCAATAAAAATATATTTTTAAAAAAGTAGAGCTCAGTCATAATCCCATCAAGTAGGGGCACTTGGTAGCATTTTCCTTTTAACAAATTATATACATTTCCTTCTATAGTATAATTTATAGAAGATATGTGGCTCTTCAGTGTAGCTAGATATAGCTGCAATTTCAACAACATATGGATATTTTTGACAAAAAAAACTTGTGTATGAGCATATTTGCTAGTAGCAATACATTGTAATATTTAAGAACACAAGCACTTGAGCCAATTTTTTTTTGCATTCAAATTGGATTTTACCTGTAAATAGATGTGTTACCTAAAGTGGCAATTTAGAGTCCCTGTGCTTTCATTTTCTTATCTGTATAATGGGATAATTAATAATAGCATCTATCTCATTGGACTGTTGTGAGGATTAATGAGAAAATTGTATGTTAATCACTTAGAAAAATGTACTACACATAGGGAATAGTCAATAAATGTTAGCTGTTATTATTAATTCCCTATTATTTCACATTTAGACTAAAAGAGTTTGTTAATTGAAAATGTATGATATAATTTGGGCAAATTGAACCTCTTGAATTAGTCCCTTATGTTGTCACTTTTTTGCTAGCACTGAAGACCAAGTGTCAAGAGAACCTAGAAGAAAAATAAAAGATGAGATACACATTTGAGAAATTGGTGTTGATGAAATCTGTGTGAACTATCAGAATTTTTCTTCACAGTATTCCCTGCCAACTTCTGTTTTATCCCAGGCTGAGGGAAAAGTATTATGAACTTTCTCAGCGCAATTAGTATAAGGTTTTCCCGCTAAGGTCTCTAGGAAACTCAGAGTTTAAACCTACAATTCTAAATGCCCAAACTTCATAACGTAAAGCAGGAAAGATTGTGGCTCTCACTATGAACAGCATGTTCATTCAAGCCTAGCAGTTTGATATATGTGCCTATCAGTTATGTAAGGGGGGTATAAAAAGGGAAATAAAGCAATTATAATGGTTTTTGTCATTAACTCCCCTTCATCTCTAAAACATTTTTCATTTTCTTATAAATGGAACACAGATATGAATATAACAACACAGGATATATTCATGTTTGCCTTATAGATTCTTATCTAAGTATGAATAGAGATGGTCAGGGGAAATCTTTTACATTTACTTAATAATTCAGCAAAAATGAATATTGTTATTGAATATATTTGAGTGATTGCAAATGACTGAGTAAAAGACAGTAACTGACTATTTACTGCAATATGGCAATTATACTAATTAGGCTTCAGTACTTAAAGCCATCTTCTCAAAGATGATTTACAAGAATTAAAAGAGGTCTATATGTGATGACATTCTGATAAAACTGTATATTGTTTACTTCTTTTTTAAAATATATTTTTATTCCTTCAGAGGAGAAGGGAGAGGGAGAGAGAGATAGGAACATCAATGATGAGAGAATCATTGATCAGCTGCCTCCTGCATGCCCCCTACTGGGGATCAAACCTGCAACCCAGGCATGTCCCCTGATGGGGAATCAAACTGGGAACTTCAGGTTCATAGGTCGATGCTCAACCACTGAACCATGAAGGCTGGGCTATTGTTTATTTACCATTTTAACCAGAAATCTCTTGGTGAGAAGAAAAGTCCTGATGAGTTTTTGCATATTTGCTGCCTGTAAAAATATGTCAGACTTGACCTGGCTAATTTTTTTCAAGATAGTTTAGGAGTAAGCAATTTGACATTAAGTTTACTAGTATATATTTTAGGGCATAGTTTATAAAAAAGGTAAGAAACCAAAAGAACAATCTCCCAATATTTAAGTACTGGTCTAACTGTAGTCTTTTCTCCCTTACATATGTTTTCTATATAGTTGAGAAAACCCTTTGTTCAAATCCCAGCCCTATCACACAGTTGTCATATTCTGTTGGATAAATACCATTCTTTTCAGGCTTCAGTTTCCTTCTGTGTCAAATGGGAATGTGCCATCTTGGAGTTAAATGAGAGTGATATTTATTGCATCCGGCATATAGTATACTCTTACTAAATATTACGACTCTACTCTTTCTTACCTGTTGAATTTTAAGTCATTATTTTTTACCTGTAATCTCTAAAATAAATGAAGATTTGAGAAGCCCATCTTCTTAATTAAGCAAGCCAAGAAAATTGCCTTGGAAAATGGAGAGCCAGCTCCCTGACTGAGGCACAGAGGCTCATTGGCAGATCAGTTTTATAATCATCAGAGTGACCTTTGGGCAAATGACCCAGATGCTCTGACATAACAGTGTTGGCAGTGACATCAAAATATTGGGGAAGGCTCTTCATGCATCACTTTAAAAAGACCACAGTGGTCATTGACGGAAAATCAAAGTCATATTTGTCCCTTTTTTTCCTATAACTGTAGAAAGAGTGTTCATGGGGGAAAATGATGTAAGTGCTAATTTTTCTCCATTAGATTGGAACTACTTTGGACAGACACTGAAATCATGCAACTGAGTCTGCGCTCATTGTTTATAAAGTCTATAACTAACCCATTTGAAAATTGTTATTCTCTTTTCTGTCATTTATTGGTGTGGCACGATATGGATGTGGTCAAAGTTGAAAGACACATCTGTCTGCCAAATCCCCTAATGTCTTTCAAATACAGCATTCATGTTGGCCCTCTAGCTTGACTACATGGTTGGCATTTACTTTAAGATATGCACGTATAAAATCATAAATTACAATATAGGGTCATGCTTCTCAGAAGAACTCCTGACTGACTATACTGTAAATATGGGAATATGGTTTATCTTCATAACTTATTTTCAGCTTCCTTACTGCAATCTTCTAAATTCCTGGTATGTGTGTGGTGTTGGAGAGAACTGTGTGAACACATCCTTTCAGGTCTATGTCAAGTAAAAAGATAGATTAAGTGCATCCTTTTCATGTGACAAGTGTTTGCTCAGTACTGGCAAAACCATATGCCCAACACTGACTTAGAGAAGAAAGGGCTACAAGCTCAGCTTACATTTAGAAACTATATACTATCATAATTATGAACTGGAAAATGAGGTAAAAGCTGCCAGTCACAAAGGGGTGTAGGGTAAGGCAGAGGCTGTGGAGGCTGATGATGAAAAGAATGCTAAAATCTTGGTCTCTGTTTTATTTAAGTTGGTGTCTACATTCAGTTGAGTAGGTCTCTCTCTCTCTCTCTCTCTCTCTCTCTCTCTCTCTCTCTCTCTTTACATTACTTATTCAAAAATGGGCCAACTGCTTCTTTCACAGTTGTTATCATGGTCTACTTAATGTGTAGACTACTTTGAAGGAGTTTGTAAAGTTTTGAAGGTATCGTCTGGGGGTGGGAGCAGAATTAATGCTCTAAATATATAAAAATATCTTTCTTGATTTTTTAAACCAAAACTTATGTGCCCTTTGAATAATAATATTAATAGTAATAATAATAATAATAATAATAATAATAATAGTTATTGTGAATTGTTATGAAGAATCAGCTATGTACTGGACACTTTCATTCACTTAATCTTTACAACAACCACATGAGAGGAGATGGTATTTTTCATATGTTACCTATGAGGAAACGTAGGCTTAAGATCACAAAGCTACTTTCCAAGTGTTACACTGCATCACAGTCTACTGCAGGACTGGGGTAAAATCAGAAGGAAAGAAATACCCGAGTGTAATCTGCAGAAGTAGAAAACAGACATAAAAATTCTAGTTCCTCCATTGCTTTTCTTAAAAAATTCATATAAGTGTTCTTACTACGAGTTTATGGCCATAGTTAACCACAACATTTCTTGATTAATTAGGATTAATTATATCACATATTGCTTAATTTCTTGGCTGAAACTCTGATCAAAGGTACAACACAATGCAGACTTAGGAGGTAAAATTTTAAAGTGTGATAGCACTTTGACTTGGAATTTCAACTGAGGACAAATCATTAAAGACCACAATGTCTTACTGCTGCCTGTTCTGGATTTCCTGTCAGCACTGCATGGGGAGAACTGACCCAAAGAGCTTGACCTTTATTACATCATCTATGCACGTTTCCCTTTACACTGAGATTTGATCTGCTGGTTTCGTCAACAAGAAGATACATTGCATTAAGAAGTTCATAAAGGTAAAATAGGATTCAGTTGCTCATGCACTCAATTCGACACCCTTTGTGAGAACTAACTTGATGTTTTTGAAGATTCAGGGGAAGTCAGTAATGCAATTGCTGTCTCAGCAGTCATTTTAATACCCTTGTTTGTCAAGTGTTTTTACCTCTTGATTCTTGAGTATAATCAACTTTGGAGCCAACAGGGGATCATGTGTGGACATTAAATGTAACCTGCAGGAGTGATTACGTGGACTTTTTTTTACATATATTTTATATATTCAGTTCCAAAATCAGTCTGTCTTTCAGATCAACAACACAGTGCTATTTTCCGTGAATTAAAATATGTGTTTCCATCTTTTTTTACAAATTAAAAATTATCTTTTGTATTTGAAAATGTGAATCTTTTGACTTTAACTTTGGGTCTCATTAAAATTTCAGAAACAGGAATGAAAAACACACACCCTATATATAGCTTTTTCTTTCACACAGCAGTTAGCAACAAAAGTCAAGAAGTACTCTAAGCTGCTGTTCGCATTTCTTGGTTGCCTGTGAGAAATCACTCTCGGTGAATTTTATCCTGTGTCTACATGAGGCAAACCAAATGTCTGCAGCAGCTAAAAGCCTCGGGAGACAGACCTGGCAGTGGGTCTTAATTATGGTGCTATCTTCTGTGACCTTGGCATTTCCTGCAGCTTCCAGGAGGAGACATTCCAACTGGCCATCTTCAGCAGTTTTGATCCAATAAAGCACCTCGCAGGTGTTTGCTAAGCAGGAGAACTGGTGTGGCCTCGCATCTCTGGTGTCTCAGCTCTAAGTGTGATGTTGACTTAACTATTCCAATGATGGACTGAGGCTTAAATTACAATTGCAATTAACAGCCTTCATTCTTGCTTAGGCATCTTTCTTAGGGTTTTATTTTCCCCTTCCCTTTACCTTCACCTGCATTTTAAAACACATCATTTCATGCTAGACAACAGTCCTAGTTCCCTCTGCATTTATGGCTTCAGTCTCTCCCTCTCTCTGCTTCATCATGTGTACCAATGATTCATGTTCTTCCTAAAATAATATTCTCATCAAGACACTACCCTTTCCAGTTGCTCTCTATTTTACACTACATATATGTTTGGCCATAATCATTCTCCAAAAACAAGTTCCCTTCTTTTTACATGTTCACCTTATGTGCATATCTGCTGCAGTCAGACCACTTTCCTCACGATGACCTCTCAGGATAATAACTGATCATGTCTTGAGTGCTTCCCTATTTTCTATTTCCTGTCTCAGTACATGAATAACTTCTATCTCAAAACATATGCCTGGACTGCCCTTGCATCCTTAAACTCTACCTCAATGTTAAGGCCAGAGCCTTTAGACCAATACTGTCCAATAGAAATATAATGCTGGCTTCATGTGTAATTTAACATTTTATATATTTACTTATTTTATTTATTTTTACATATTTTTATTGATTTTAGAGAGGTAGGGATAGGGAGATAGAAACATCAGTGATGAGAGAGAATCATTGATCGGCTGCCTCCTGCATGCCCTCCGCTGGGGATTGAGCCAGCAACCCAGGCATGTGCCCTTGATCAAACCTGGGACCCTTTAGTGTACAGGCCGATGCTCTATCCACTGACCTAAACCTAAAAATGGTAAATATAAACAGGTACAAAATTTAATAATATTTTAATTTAATCCTGTATATTTAAAATACTATTTTTACTTGAACTTATAATCAACATACAAATTATTAATGAGATGTTTTACCTTTTTAAGTGAAATCTTTGGAATCAGCACATATGATTTAGGCTAGGCACATCTCAGGTGCTCAGTTGCCCCATGGGATTAGTGGCTTCCATATTGGGCAGCACAGCTTTAGAACTTTTTAGGCCGTACTTTTTTCTTTTCCTGCACCTTTTTTTTTTTGCTACTGCTTTAATGACTACCCACTGACTATGTCTGGAGGGATGCTTCTCAGGCTCCTCCAGCTCAACACATCCAAGGAGATCTCATGAACTTCTTCTCTACATTCTTCATCCCAGCACCATCTACACAAAAGCTTTGGACAGAAACCTTCCAGTCATTGTTGAAATCCTCTTTCTTCACCCCAAGGGCTCTGTTGTGAATAATATATGATAATGTTATGACTTGTCTTCTTTCCTATACTGCCCTGTTTCATATTTTACCTTTGCAGCAGTGAAAGTTATTTCACGTAATTTCACTTGATGTGCAGTGATTCCTCATTATCCACCTTATCAAGCCTGGGCTCCCCAATGTGTCATAAAGGTCCTTTCTGCCTGTCTCTGTCTTCCCCTCCAGCTGTAACTCCCACTCGCTTTTCCCCTTGTACCATATGCTGCAGGTATCCACAGGTTTCGTAACTCCTCACACTTACCTCCTTGTATGCTTTTCTGACTGAACACCTGCCATTGTTTATGCCTAGCAGGCCATTTCTCTCAACCTGTGTTCTTTCCTTAAACATTCCCATTCATCCATTAAGTGTGAGCTCAAACATCACTTTCACTTCAGCGTCTTCCTTCTTCCTAGAAGAGTTTAAATGCCTTCTCTTTCCTTTTAAACTTCACCACCTATATTACTTCATAAAAACATGCATCTTACTTTTCCCTTAGGCTTGTGAATTCCTTGAGGGTAGAGTAAGTGTGTGTTTATTTTTATATCCCTAACACCAAGCAGTGCCTGTGACATAGAGCACAGTGATTCAATATGTGGGTGTTTGCTGTGATGTTGAATGGTATATTTACCTCACTACATGGCTTGATACTTATACACTCTATGATTACTTAAGAAATATTATTTTTGGCCTTCATATCGAATCATAAGTTAATAAGTCACTTATGTGTGTGTATATATCTACTGATATATACATGTGTGTATGTATCTATATGCACACCTGTATATACATACCTATATAATAAAAGGCCAGCAACCATAACGGCTTAACAACTGGAATGACCACTCAACCAGTCGCTATGAGGTGCACTGACTACCTCTTGGTTCCTCCCCCCAGCCTGCAGGCTCTGATCGCAGCATGGTGAACGGGGAACCATGGGGAACCAGATGGGTGGCAGCAGGGAGGGACTGGGGACTGGCAAGTGGGCTGAAGATGGTCCTGATCACAGTCTAGGCCTAGGGACCCTACCCACCCACAATTTTGTGTGCTGGGCCTCTAGTATAGGTATATATGTATATATATATATACCTGTACATATATAAATAAACACGTATATACTCATATACATGTATATGTATATATATCTGTATATACACGTGTGTGTGTATTCAAGGTCTCATTAACTTAGTGCAACCAGGAAATTCTCTTCTTCCTGGTAAGGAGAGTCTGCTATAGTCTCAAGGATTCACTCCCACATTTATGGGTTCTGTTTCTCACTAAGTCAAATAAGACAGAACTGGTATCATCCAAATTGCAGACTTTGGAGCTGCCTGAAAAGGAGATGCAAAGAATAATAGCCAAGGGTTTTGCCCGGACACTTTAGGGGTAGATAATGGAATACATTTACTAGTATTTCATTAGTCATCATGCAACAGTACTTATTGAGTGAAAAAAATGTGGTCATTAACCACAATCTCAGAGTCAAAAATACAGTGTCTATGTCTGTTTCCATTTTTTGCTCTCTATGAAGAACATCTTTTATAAACTACGTGTTACTAACATCATATGTACGTTCCTCATAAAAAATGATCCCATAGTATAATGAACATACATGTAAAGAAGTGTTAATTCTTTATCAAGAAAAATCATTTTTGCCTTTTCAGTATAAAGATATACAAGTACTTACTGTCATGTGCAACTCAATGATGGAGATATGTTTGAGAAATTTATTGTTAGGTGATTTTGTTGTGTGTGAACATTCCAGAGTGTACTTACACAAACATAGATGGTCTAGCCTACTTCATACCTAAGCTGTATGGTATAGACCAGCCGTGGGCAAACTACGGCCCGCGGGCCGGATCCGGCCTGTTTGAAATGAATAAAACTAAAAAAAAAAAAAACACCATACCCTTTTATGTAATGATGTTTACTTTGAATTTATATTAGTTCACACAAACACTCCATCCATGCTTTTGTTCCGGCCCTCCGGTCCAGTTTAAGAACCAATTGTGGCCCTCAAGTCAAAAAGTTTGCCCACCCCTGGTATAGACTGTTGCCTTCTATAGGCTACAAGATTGTCTAGCATCTTACTGCACAAATCAACATGAGATTAAATCAAGGGCAAGATAAAATGATGCAATCAAAATACATGGTAGACAGGCACTCCTGGGACGGGCAAGGATCTGGCATGGAAACCATGTCATCTTAGGAGCTTAAAAATGGCGGCAGAGTAGGTGGATGCTGCACGGACATGTTCCCAGGAACAAACTGGAATTACAACTGAAATGTGGAAAGGCTTCCTAAATAATC
The DNA here is from genome assembly GCF_963259705.1 of Myotis daubentonii. Classification (NCBI taxonomy): domain Eukaryota; kingdom Metazoa; phylum Chordata; class Mammalia; order Chiroptera; family Vespertilionidae; genus Myotis; species Myotis daubentonii. Next base: position 61,338,505 of record NC_081840.1, on the reverse strand, counting down.
AATGGAAAACTCACAGGAGAGAACCCTGATACCTGAGGACCAAAGATGGAGACCACATAGACTGGTAGGAGGCATGAAAAGGCTGGCCGGGCACCCACAGACAGCAACTGAAGTCCTGGAGAGTTTACTCAGCTGTGTGGGGGGTAGGGGGTGGGAGGGGTGTACCACTGAGAAATCTAGGATCTAATCCCCAAGTTGAGCTCCCCAGCAGAGAGCACCAAATCTGAGGAGGGTACACACATAACATCTAGCTCTGAGAAGCTGCAGGGTGCTGTCTGCCAGGGCATGGCAGCTGAAATTTCGGGCACCCTCTTGAAGAGCTAACACACAAAAATTCCCTGTGGAGCCACCCACTTTGTGCTCTGGCAGAGGGAGGGTGAAGTGGACTGGAGCTGTGAGAGCAAAACCCAGGACTGGGTACTTGGGGGGATAAAGCTCAGAAGGCAGACACCCCAAGTTTCCTGGACTGAGTCATTCCCTCACTCAGTGGAGGACATCTTTCTCACATGACATTTGCCTGGGGAGAATATAGTTGACACACCCTATTGGTCAACACACCTTGCCCTGAGGCTACTTAAGACAGTGGTTCTCAACCTTGGCTGCACATTAGAATCACCTGGGAATCTTTTTAAAATCCTGATTTCTGGGCCTCATCCTCCGGAAATTCTGTTTATTTGTTACTAATGTTGTGGCCCCAGCCCATAACAAAGAAACAGAATTTCCGGAGAATGAGGCCCAGAAATCAGGATTTTAAAAAGATTCCCAAGTGATTCTAATGTGCAGCCAAGGTTGAGAACCACTGCTGTAGACAGAGGCAGTCCCCAGAGGCTTTGAGTCTTTGCCTGATCCAATTTGTCAGAAATAGTCCTGCAGTAGAGATTGAGAGGTGTAGAGGATCTACCTAGAACATAGTCACAAACCCAAACAGACAACCGAAATGAGGAGACAAAGAATCAACCCCCAAATGAAAGAACTAGAGAATTCTCCAGAAGAGAGAAATGAAGCAGAGAAAAGAAATTTATCTGAAACAAGGTTCAGAGTAATGATGTTAAAAATGCTCAACAGCATGAAAAAAGATATAGTAACTATGAAAAAAGAACAGTCTGAGATAAAGAATGACATAACACAAATAAAGAACACATTGGAAGGAATACACAGCAGATTAGGAGAAGCTAAGGATCAAATCAGTGAATTAGAAGACAGAGTTGAAAATATCACTCAAACAGAGAATCAAAAAGAAAAAATAATTTAAAAAACAGGAAGACAGCTTAAGGGAGCTGTGGGACAGCGTGAAACATAACAATATTAGGATAGCAGGTGTGCCAGAGAGGTAGAAAGGGAGAAAGGAATAGAGAAGGTGTTTGAAAAAATAATGGCAGAAAACTTTCCTAACCTGGAAAAGGAAAAAGTCACACAAGTTCAGGAGGCACAGAAAATCCCAAACAAGAAGAACCCAAACAGACCCACACTCAGACAAATCATAATTAAAATGCCAAAAATTAAAGACAAAAAGACAATCTTAAAGTCAGCAAGAGAAAAAACAAACAAACAAAAAAAACCCAAAACTGTTATCTACAAAGGAGTTCCCATAACGCTGACACCTGATTTCTCAGAAACTCTACAGGCTAGAAAGGAATTGCATGAAGTACTCCAGGTAATGGAAAGCAAGGAGCTGAGACCAAGATTCCTATATCTAACAAGACCATCATTCAAAATAGATGGTTAAATAAAGAGCTTCCCAGACAAAAAAAAAAAAAAAAAAAGCTAAAGGAGTTCACCACCACCAAGCCAGCATTATAAGAAATGCTAAAGGAATTGCTGTAAGGGATTGCTGAGAAGAAGAAACAGAGAGAGAAACCTAGCCATACAGAATTAACATGGCTATAAATAAGTACCTCTCAATAACCCTAAATATAAATGGATTAAATGCTCTAATCAAAAGGCAAAGCGTAGCTGAATGGATACAAAAACATGACCCAACTATACGTTGTCTACAAGAGACCACCTCAAAACAAAAGACACACACTGGATGAAAGTGAAGGAATGGAAAAGCATTTTCCATGCAAATTGAAAAGAAAAAAGAGCTGGAGTAGCAATACTCATATCTGACAAAATAGACTTTAAAATAAAGGCCATCACAAGAGACAACAAAGGTCACTACATAATACTAAAGGGATTGACCCAACAAGAGGATATAACCCTGGTAAACATATATGCACCCAGTATAGGTGCACCTAAATATAAAATAAATAAATAAATAAATAAACAAACAAATAAATAAATAAATAAATACTTCTAGAGGACTTTAACGGAGAGATTGACAATAATACAGTCATAGTAGGGGACTTTAACACTCCTCTGACTTCACTGGACAGATCTTCCAGGCAAAAACTTAACAAGGAAACAGACTCAAAGGACACATTGGATCAGTGGATTTAATAAACATTTATAGAACATTTCACCCCAACACAGCAGAATATACATTCTTCTCAAGTGCACATGGATCATTCACAAAGATAAGACCACATGTTAGGACACAAAACAAGTCTCTACAAGTTCAAGAAGACTGAAATCATATCAAGCATTTTCTCAAGATTACAGTGGAATGCAATTACAAATCAACTACAGTAAAAACACCTCAACACATTCAAACACATGAAGGCTAAATAGCACGCTATTAAACAATGAATGGGTTACCAATGAGATCAAGAAAGAAATAAAAAACTTCCTGGAAACAAATGAAAATGAACACACAATAACCAAAATCTCTGGGACACAGCAAAAACAGTCTTGAGTGGGAAGTTCATTACACTACAGGCATACCCCAAAAAACAAGAAAAATCAGCAATAAACTATTTAACCCTACACTTAAAGAACTAGAAAGAGAACAACAAGAAAAGCCCAGAGTAAGTAAAAAGAAGGAAATAATAAATAAACCATGTCATCTTGAAGGGGGAAGCAGCAGAGACTAGGGTCACAGCCACACCATCACCCAGACTGGCTTTGGACACCACTGCAAACACGCACAGGGAACTGCTCACCAGCCATAACTTGCAAGGGACCCCTGCCGCACCCCCACAGTAAATCTGGCACCATCAAAATACATGATAAATGGTAAATTAGAGAGATGTGAGGCATAACTGCATACTGTTTTACATCATACTCCTTAAAAATAAGTATAGGGTGTCCCAAAATTCACACAAGATTTGAATTTTGCATGAGCTTAATTAACAACAACAACAAAATATAAAAGCCTAATTTTACTTGGTTTATTGAATCAGATTCTAATATCTGATGCCCTTTGATTTCAATACCTTCAATTTGATAAGCATTACCAAGTACCAATTATGGCCCAGGAGCAGGGACAATGAAGACCAATGAAGGCCATGGCTTTGCGAATGTGCCAGCAAAGCCATGGAGGCCATTTACCCGATGTGCTATTCCATACATAACCCTATACTGTATACTTTATCAATCAATAAAAATTTACAATTTTTAATTATAAACCTGTGTTTTCTATCAAAATTACTTCTTGCGTGAATTTTGGGACACCCTATATAAAGAGTAACTATAAAAGTATAGAATAGTACTATATATATTACTAGGGGCCCGGTGCACGAAATTCGTGCACTGGGTGTTGGGGGGGGGTGTCCCTTAGCCCAGCCTGCCCCCTCTCACATACTGGGAGCCCTCAGGCGTTGACCCCCCTCACCCTCCAATCGCAGGATCGGCCCCTTGCCCAGGCCTGACGCCTCTGACAGAGGCGTCAGGCCTGGGCAGGGGACCCTCATTTCCCCCCATCACTGGCTCTGGCCCCCGCCCAGGCCTGAGGCCTCTGGCCCAGGAATCATGCCTGGGCAGGGGACCCCCATCTCCCTCTGATCACTTGCTCCACCCCCCGCCCAAGCCTGACGCCTCTGACCCAGGCTTCAGGCCTGGGCAACAGGACCATCATATCCCCCCAATCCCCGGCTCCGCCCCCCACTCAGGCCTGATGCCTCGGCCAGAGGAGTTGACCCTCATCACCCTCCGATCACCAATCACCGGATCGGCCCCTTGACCAGGCCTGAGGCCTCTGGCAGAGGTGTCAGGCCTGGGCAGGGGACCCCCAGCTCCGCGTGGTTGCAGGCTCCGCCCCTGTCCAGGCCTAACGCCTCTGGCCTAGGCGTCCGGCCCCGGCAGCGGGGACCCGCAGCTGCAGCTGCCCCGCAATCGTGGGCTTCGCTTTAGGCCCAGGCAAGGGACCCCTAGCTCCCGGGACTGCCAGCTTCGACCGTGTCCAGCTCCCATCGCTGGCTCCACCCCTACTTCCTGCTATCACTGGCCAGGGCGGTAAAGGCACCTGATTCTCCGATCATGGCTGGGGGGCCTTTGCCCTGCCCCCCAGCTCTTAGCTCCCCCCTGGGTTTCCGATCACTGTCAGTGGCAGGGGGCTTCTTCCTGCTTTCCCTTTCACCTCCCTGCATTGTGCCTACATATGCAAATTAACCGCCATCTTGTTGGCAGTTAACTGCCAATCTTATAGCCCTGATTAGCCAATGAAAAGGGTAGCTCGTACGCCAATTACCATTTTTCTCTTTTATTAGTGTTGATTACTGGTAGTATTAGACTTGATACTTGGTTAAGGTAATATCTGCTGGATTTCTCCACTGTAGGATGACTAATTTTCTCTTCCGAATTGATAAATATCTTGAAGGAGATATTTTTAATAAGTGCTAATGTTCTGTTTCTCCTCAAACATTTGTACTTAATTTTAATATCCATTGGTGGATGTTGCCTGAAACTGTGGTGTTTACTTAATGGTGATTTTGTCTTTCCCTCAGATGGTAATTACTTTTTCTATCTTTCTTCCCTAAGAGAATATACTGCTATATCTACTGAGGCTCCAAGAGAAGAGATTAATTCAAAAGTTGATATATTTGCAGAATTGGTTAGAGCACTGAAGTTTTTAGACTTACTGTTATTAGTCTGTCTTATTCTTTGTCTACCCACTATCTATCCATTCATCCAACTATCTATCCATTTTTCTATTTATACTTTCATTTAAGAAACACATTATTATAGAAGGTTAAATTAATCAAACCATGTCTAATTTACTTAGCTAGTAAGTATATTTCTCTCATCTTTCCATACTTTTTGGAAAAGATGTGGCATGGAGTTGTACCTTAAAGGCCAATCAGAGTCTTGAAAGTCAATACAAAGAGAAAAAGAAAAGAAAAGAAGTGAACTAACCCATTCCTCTTTTTTGTCCCCTAAAATCATTACCCTTTCATTTTGTTATATGAAGAACCAAAATTCTTTTTGTTGTTTTTTTACCCAGTTTTATTGAGAAATAATTGATATATGTCATTGTAAAAGTTTAAGGTATATAGCATGATGGTTCAGCTATATATATATATAAATATATATATATATATATATATCAATATCAATAGGTTCAGATATATATATATATATTCAGCTAATGTCCATCATCTCATATAGATACAATAAAAAGAGAAGAAAAAAATGGAAAATAATTATCCACATGGTGAGAACTCTTAGGATTTACTATCTTAATAATGTTCCTATATATGATATAGCAGTGTTAACTATAGCCATCATGTTATACATTACATAACTAATATTTATTTTATAACTGAACGTTTGTACCTTCAAAATACTTTCTGAGTTAAGGAATGCTATTGATGATTGGTATGAGGAAAGGAAAGGAAAGGGAAGGGAAGGGAAGGGAAGGGAAGGGAAGGGAAGGGAAGGGAAGGGAAGGAAAGATAGTCAACTTGTTTTAGGCACAAAGAACATCTACAAGTGGCCAAAAGAAAAGAGATTTCCCATGGAAGTACAGGAGTCCTCCCAGTTTATTTTGGTACCTCAGAACAGCTGAGTAGAAAGCATACATCTAAAGTTACAGAAATTTTCATTGGGTTATTCTGATTTTGCTTGCTTCTTTTGTTAAAGTACTCAGACTAGAAGACCAAAAGAAATAAATTTAAAGATCATAGTAAAACACAAGACAATCAATACATAAATATATAATGTAAGTTCACACAAATTTTCAAAATTCTGAGATAAACATTATTTTTTTTGTTTCTAGACATTTACTTAAATCTTTTTCTTTCATAAATATAAATTTATAAATCTATAAAAAATAAAATTAGTGTTGTCTTTTACACCTCACAAAAAAATGACTTGACCTGTGTTTATATAACTTAGAGGTATATGTGCATTAAGAAGTCAAAGTGTATATTGGTTTGTCAAATATAACCAACCAATAAAAATGCTTAAAATCAGGTCTTAAAACTGCAGATTTTAAAACTTCATAATCAGCTGCTATCTATATAAAAAATATTACTGCATTTCTAAGATGGGTAGCAGCAGGGATTTATTTATTTAACAATGGTTAATGATTTTCTTGTGCAAACATGGGGAAGCCAACTAGTATATGATATATATAGTATTATGTTATATAAATACATGCTATTTAAATTATGTACTATATATCATATACTCACTATAAATATGCATAAGTATGTGTATATATATTATATTACAAATAAATGGATGTAGTAAATGTAGGCTGTAGTGTTTTTAATCTGCTTTTTTCACTTAGAAATACATTATGTGCATCCTTCCATGCCAGTGAATATAATTCAACCTTATTTTTAAAGGTTGTTATTATTGCATTGTAATGAGGTTCATTAATTTACTTAAAACATTCTATGCATTAGCATTTGATTTTTGCCTCTAGTGTTTGCTACTAGACAATTATTTGATGAATGTATCTTTGTAGAGCTGTTGAGTCAAAATACATGCCCATTTTCATGCAAATTTTTAAAATCATACTAGAAAGTTGGCACTAATTTACTCTCCAGCCAGCAGTATGTTCACACCTGCTGTCAGACACACCACACCTTCTTCAGGTACTGGTATCATCACTCTTTTAATCTTTTTGCTAGGAGAAAGAATAGTAGCCCACTAAAAAAAATTCTGTTTTCTAGTTTGTTAGAATATTCTTTTTCTGTTTCTTAACCATTTTTATATACTCTCTGGATTCCTTTGCTCAATTTTTCATCATAATTATTCAGGGGAAAAAGTATTTATTCTCTAAATTGATCTGTCAGAAATTTTCCTCATAGCAGAAACTTTGAACCCAACCTTGTATCCTCCCCCAATGTACTCAATTCATGGTTTTTATCTAGAATAAGCAACGCTCAATTATTCACAGTCCTTAACTTTTACACACTCTTTCACAATAAGGGGTCATGGTTGAGATTTTCAGATCCAAGATCTGTTAGTATTATTTCCTTTTACAAATTCTAATGAACTGTGAGGAATGCCTACCCTTTACAATGGATTATCTACCAAGGCCTCTTCCCCAAAGGTAAAAACAACCTTAAGCCCGCTTTCCCATTTAAACAACCTTTATGATGCTCCCAGAGCCAGCAGTCCATTTCTTAGTGTACCTGCTTCATTCCAAGGTGCTTGGGTCTAAATGTCCACTCTCCCCATTCCCCTTGCTCTTTCCTTCCCTGCACCGCTTCTGTGCCAGGAGTTGCCAAGTCATTAATGAAAGGACTGATTTACATCTTAATATTTCATTTGTGATTGTTATTTTATCTTTAGGGCTTCTTGTATAGCCAAAAATAAAATCTGATAGTTGCTTTTAAGAGACATGAATCTGCTGCCTCAAGCAGTTGCCCAGAAAAACAAACAACAAAAAATCAAACACACACACACACACACACACATAAAACAAAACAAAACAAAAACAAAAAAACACCCTCATGTAACTAGTTATTAGAGCCAGCACAGGTAATTGAATTTGGATTTATAGGAAATTCAGAAGATTTTCCAGAAAAATTGATTTTAACTTTAGGGGTCCAGACCAAGCTGCTGTCTGCTGGTCCTTGTGCAAACTTCTCTAAGTGGTGCTGAGTCAGAGGACAGCACCCGCATGAAAAACCATTAGATTCTCTAATGCAATTTTCATTAGTTTCTTTGCTGCAGGGCATGAAAACAACAGGAACTAAATTCTCTCACAATCATGCTTAAAATCTCAAGTCAGAGCAGTTGACAAGGGGGTTACAGAAATGTTATAATAAATGCTATTTCATTTTATTTAGGCCAATAATCTCACTGCTGTTAACCAGTGCTGCAGTCATATTACTCCTCCCAATCAGAAAGAAAAAGGATCATTCCTTCCCATTTGTCCTGGCCTGTTAAAAGCATTCGCTATGCCATGCTTGTCCAAGCGGTGTTGCTTTTCTACTGCATTCACTTAGTGTGTGAAGATCAGAATTGCAAATAGGTCAAATGAGAAGTACATCTTTCTCTTCTCCATTCTTATAAAATGGGCTTACTGTCTGCAACCTGGTTTACATTTACATTTTTGTTAGTAGTCATTTACAAGCAGTGTTGCCATGTGAACCTTAAAAGTAGATCTGACAGGGAATTTTGAAAGTGCCAACCTGAAGCTCAGAATGTGGGATTCAGGTTTGTAACATGTTGGTTGTTAGGCACAGGTTATTGAAGGCATATCAGTGACTTCCTTAGTATGTGTTTGTGTTTTAGTAATTGTGGTTTGTCATTTGTCAGGGGAGAAAGAGATTTTCCCCATGGCAGATTAATTCTCTTTGCTCCACTCCACCTACCCCTTCCAAAGCCACCCAAGGCTGGTTATTCACATAGTTGCAGTAGATAGGCCACTGATACCTCTCTGGAAAATTCTAAACACATATCCCAGATTCTGGGCCTACACACTGAACATTTGGAAGCGCCATTTCTTTTCTTAAAATTTTTAAAAAATATGTTTTCATTGATTTTTTAGAGAGGAAGGGAAAGGAATAAAGAGATGGAGTCATTGATTAGAGAGAAACAAAGATCAACTGCCTCCTGCATGCTCCCTACTGGGGATAGAGCCCACAACCTGGGCATGCACCCTGATCGGTAATTCAACTGTTTACCTGCTGGTTCATGGGTTGACAGTCAACCACTGAGCCACACTGGCCAGGAGAGAAAGCGCCATTTCTATGCGACAGGCTCCAACAGCAAGAGTTTTATGCCAACTCATCCCATGTCTATAAGAACCATCCCAGAGCCAGGTTCTTGCTGTCCAGTGGTGAGACTATGCCCCCTCGGTGATCAGGTGTTCCTTATGTCAGTGATGCTTAAGCCTTTGAGAGGCAGATTCTGCTCAGATACTGTGTACGTGCCTTGGTGTCCATTGGTACTGGGTTTGCATCCTGACTCCACACTTACTAGCTAGGTAACTTTGAGTAAGTTATTTAGCCATTTTTTCTGAAGTTTTCTCACCTGTAAAATACTGATAACCACATCTAACTCATAGAATTATGATGAGTCAAATCAGATAATATATGTAAACTACTCAGCTGAGGCCAGACACATGATGAGCACAATATAAATAGTAGTTATTCTCATTACATTAATAACCCGATCCTTATATTTCTAACTTTTTTGTTAAAATCCATGAATGAGGGCTCATTCCACTATGTTAACCGTATTTAGTGAAGACTAGACACATTTGTGCTTGAGTTGAAGGCTGTGGTAAAATTACTTTATGTTTCTGTTTAAATATTTCAGAGTTTTTTTTTAGTAAAAGTATGTTAGTAGAAAGCGCATCTTTGTACTTACATACTTGCCTGTTCAGATAATACGTTTTGTCTGTTAACTTATGACTTATAAGTAGAAAACATGAATACAAGGTAAATAGTAGTAGTAAACAGTAGAGGCAAGCTATGATAAAATAAATTATTCACTTAGCTGAGAAATTCTTTCCTCATGAAAGAATTGGGCTGGGAAATCCTGGGAGAGTGCTTTTGTCGGTGAAAGAAAGGATGAAGAAGTCTCAATGTTGAGGTGCTCAGGAGGTCTTTGCAGGCAAACTAAGACCTTTTCTGAGAGACAGGGAAGGGAGGGAAGTAACATTTATTGAACACTTACTAAATGCCAGAATCAAGGTACTTTTAATCCTTTTCTCATTTAATTTCCACAGAATGATTCCTCTGATGTTCGTTATCATTATCTCTATTTTTCAAATGTGGAAAATGAGGCTGACTAATTTGTTCATGGATCTATGCTGCAAGTAAATAGCAGAAACAGGGTTTGAATGCAGGTGTTCTAGCTTTCAAGTGTACACTCCTCTAGAGGATAGGTGTTAGCTTGTAGATCTGAGGGAAGCCACAGAACAAATTGTTAAAATCTGATAATTCAGGCACAAAGACAAAACCCAATCTTGATTCTTGATTCTATATGCCTTAGATCAGCGGTTCTCAACCCGTGGGTTGCGACCCCTTTGGGGGTCGAACGACCCTTTCACAGGGGTCGCCTAAGACCATCGGAAAACACATATATAATTACATATTGTTTTTGTGATTAATCACTATGCTTTAATTATGTTCAATTTGTAACAATGAAAATACATCCTGCATATCAGATATTTACATTACGATTCATAACATTAGCAAAATTACAGTTATGAAAATAATTTTACGGTTGGGGGTCACCACAACATGAGGAACTGTATTAAAGGGTCGCAGCATTAGGAAGGTTGAGAACCACTGCCTTAGATGGCACAAAGAAGACAAGAGACATGATTGTTCTCGGGATAACTCCATAACTAGCAAGAGTATGAAGGCTCTTCTTTGATGCCAAGCTGACATGAATTCTAAACTCCTACCCAAGAGAGTGTATCGCAGTACTTGAAGTTTTTTCGGAACACTAAAGACTGAACTGTCTTTGCAACTCCTGATTATCCCACCCAGAAACAAATGTGTTGTTGGGCAATAAACCAGAGATTCCTGAGAGGAGGAAGTCTGCTTCAGGGCGGATCAAGGTCCTGATCGATCCGGCCTTGAGGGCATACAAGGTTCATCTGAAGGCAGAAACAATGGAGAACACTGACCTGCTGTTGGTTAAAGGGCAGCATTTGCTTTTTAGACCATCATCAGAGCATCTGCCGGTATTCCGGTATTCCGTCAGGTAGGTGACCAAAGTTTGACGTGCAGCTCCTCTGGTCAGGCCTTCAGCTTAGATCTTACCTGTGTATATGACCCACCTTGATGCTGCTGGCCAGCCTCTGTCTCCTCCAATGAGGAGGTGTGATGCACCCCTCACTTATTGGAGTCCTTACCCTCTCACCAAAACTCGGTGCTGGATAGGAAGAAAGAAGTGACCCGTCAGAGACATGACAATGGATTCCATGTCAAGGGAAATATTTCTATGCCAGTTTTGTCATTTCAGTCCCTGGTATCTTGTCATGTAATTATTCTCCGTTCGGTAAAGTCATCCAAGTAGATTTTTATTAATCAAGATATAGCTCATTTATTCTTTTAGAAAATCTAAACTTTTTATTTTGCGATTCTCCTTTCCAGATTATCTTGAAGTAGATTCTCAACACTCAAGATAAAGTTAAAGTTTATTCATTCTCTCTGCAAAAAAAAAAAAAAAAACACAAAACAAAAACAAAAACAAAAAAAAATTTGAGAACCTAAAATATGCCAGGCACTGTTCTCGGTGCTGGCCATACTCTGTTGAACAAGACAGATGCGATTCTGTCCTCATGGAGCTTTCCAAATGGGGAGCAAACAGAGGGTTCAGGGGAAGTTGGTGGAAGGGGTGTTTAAAGTGAATTGAAAAATATCATCTCACTGTTTTCTTAACCTCCTCAGTAATAAGCCATGTAACTAACAGCATGAAGCTGTAACAAAGGCATCACGTTTTCCATGGTGGCACTATGTGTATACTGACTACTATGTATATGCTTGACATAAGGCATTCAGGGGAAGATTGGGATATAGAAAGTGGGCATTGTTTGGTGACTTTAGGTAATTTACCTCTCTGCCTCTTCCTTCTTCTGTGTCTCTTTTTATTCACGTTATAGCAATGTTCCCTTTAAGAATGCTCCTTAGACCTACCTCAGAATTCACCCAAGTGATTGCTAAAAATGCAGTTTCTTGGCCTTTACCACAGACATACAGAGCCCAAATTATTTAGGGTAGGGACTATGTTATCTGCATTTTTAACAAGATCCCAAGACATTTCTTCTGCACGCTAACATTTGAGAAACAATGCTTTAGAGTTATGTCCTTCTATGGTTGTCTCATTACTGTAGTTACTGTTGCCTCACCAGCTGATAAAGATGCTATTTCAGAACAGCACATTGCCTTTGTGACTGTCCCTATGTCTCCAGGTTACCTACTCTGGAAGGTGGTAAAAGAAAATACAGCGAAGCTGCTCATCCTATGCTGCCTCTATTTACAATCACAAGTAGTGGCCCCGTGGCTGATCAAACATCCCTCTTCTCTCACCCGCCCAGGGACCCATCTCTCTCACACAAAACATTCATGGTTTCTTGTTATGCTTTTCATTTTACATTCTGCTTTACCCATTTTATTCTTTCTTTTTCTTCCTTTTGACCTTGCCTGGGACTGGGCATGTGTATTTTGCATACAACTATAGAAATGAGTGATGTTTCTGTGTATCTGTGCGTGTCCACATGCACACACGTGTGTGTTTGTGTGTGCATGATGGAGGTGACTGACAGTCCATTGGTAACCAAGCACTCCATTGTTTTTCTGCCTGACATAAGGCATTCAGAGAAAGGTACTCTCTCATGAAAAGGATCATTAAATAGGTCAGAGACCTAAAGTGTTGGATAGCAATGGTGGTAGTGACCAGAGTCACTGATGGATGGGTGAGACTAGCACAACTGAGGCCAGGCACTAAAACAGAAACCTCTGTTTTCGTATTTTTCGTGTCCTAAACCTGGCTGAGGAGCCTGTCGGGTTTGTATATCGGTGAATGAACCATAGTTCAGGGTATTAATATCAGTTCCTATTACTATTCCTTATTTCAGCCAACATTTATGCAATCCCTACTATATACCAGAATCTGTGTACCTACAAAGATAAATAAGACATGGTCTCTGTGTTCATGGAGTACACAAAATACTATGGAACAGAGTTAGCCACAGTTTTCTGGAAAGATCAGGGGAGGCTTCTCAGAGGAAATGACTTTAAAGGTGGGTTTTGATGGGTACATTGTAAAATTCAATGTGGACACACGCAAGGGCACGTGTCTCAAGCACACATGTGTCTCAAGCACACATGCTTACTTATGGACATAAAATAATATTTGTAGTATTTAAGCCTGTGACCCCTCTTTCATGTTGCACAGCCTTATTCTTGTTTATGTTGCCCAATTTCAGTCCTTAGCTATGGCAAGAGCAGTGGGATCAGAATAGTCCAAATCATAAGTTTAATTTCTGATCCAATCCCAAATATCACTGACCAATTCTACTTGCCCTTAATTTCATAATGCACTCTACCATGTTCTAGGTCACAGTGAGAAAAGGCCACCATAGGAACATGTGGATGTGTCTTGAGATAGTGCAACCCTTGGTCACATCATTTTTGTATTTTAATTTCCTTGAGTGAGCACTCATGAGCATTGACCTTAACAATAGTCATATATTTTTCTGTGTTTTAAAAGCACAGGCTAGAAGGAAATAATTTCACTTGCATCCCAAGATATATACAAAAAGGGTATTTGATGCAGGATTACTTATAATAGTGAAAAATTGGAAGCTAGTTAAATTTCAAACACGCTATTTAGGCAAATATTGTGCATTTATATGATAGACTGTGATGCAGTCTATAAATCATATTGTCATCTTAATTATATGGGTTTATTGTATACCTTGGAAAGAAACACACAAAACTAAATATATTTTATTATACCTAGTTTTTGTAAAAAAAAAATAATTCACGGACATATGTATAAACATAGGAGTGTGGAGGGAGGATTATATAAGTAAGTGCAACAAAGCAAAATAACAATAGTAGCTTTAGATGGTGTAATCATAGGTGATTTTTATTATCCTCTCTCTATTTTTCTACATTATCCAATTTTCTATAATTAAAATAGTATTTAAAAATAAAAACACTGAAGGGTCAATAAAAATAGAAGCCAAAAATAGATCTGGAGTAAATGTTTCTGTGCCTCGCCATTCTGAGAAGAGACAACATAAGAAAACACATTAACAACAATAACCTCTGGTTTTAGTCACTTAATAGGCTTCCAGCTCTTATGTTGCAGCAGTAGCAGCCTGATGTGGTGAGGACTGAGTCAGTGAAAGTCTTGGCTCTAGGAGCTCAGTAAAACAGCTCTGCCTTTGCCCTGAAACTACAGCACCTCTTTGGCAAGAAACTCACCTCTCTTTTTTATTATCGTTCTCCCAATGTGTTAGGGTTTTGAATGAGAAGTGCTGACACTAAAGTCTGTTTCTAATTAGCTTACTGCTCTGAAGAATGAGTGTAAATGGCATTAATGCACCTCACAAGACATCTTTGGTAATTCTACTTTTCCTTAACTAATAGCACCACAACCTGCTGCAGTGCCAACAAACACTGCCCCTTTGTTTACATGTTAATGGAGCTTTAATTGGTTTGTGCATATTTATGTGACCTTGAGTGGAGATAAAGAAATGCTCACAAGATAGAAGGAGCTCTTGGGTCTCCTTCCAGTTGGGGCCATGTCAGCCTGGGAAGGGCACTGCAGGAAGGCAGGCTGCTGACACACTGAATCTGAGCAGTGAGTCCATGAAGGAAATGGGTCCCAGCCCTGCCAGCTCAAGGCTTTCACTTAATTGTCTGTTGTTGACATTGCTGCTGTAGTTAAACATACCCAGAAAGAACTTGGGGACATGCTCCTGAGTGGCACGAAAAGGGGGAGATGACAGTTTTTCTCTTGCCACTCACGCTGTGTTTCTACCCCCCTCCCCCGCAGCCTTGGGATTCAACTCAAGATGATTTTCTCTGAGTCCACTTAAGCTTTAAATCAAGAGCAGATCCCGCCATCTGGAATCTAGCTGTGGCTGTGGGGTCATTCATTCTTAAGGAGTGATGTGGGTGAGAAAGACATGAGTGTACACAGTTTTAAAAGCCTGCGTCTGCCAGATTAGGTCCCAGGGATGCCCACATGAAAGCCATGCTTCTTGGGTGAAAGATTGTGACAGCAGATTAAGGTCCTAAGTGGGATGGGGCCTGAATCACAGAACAGACCTGCATGTGCAATGCCATACCCTGAAACATAGGCACCACTCAGCTGTGTGCCCATGTTACCAATCATTTACACGGTGCTGCCACTCCAATGACTATTGCCTATCTAGTTAGCTGTGTTACTGGAAAGAGCCAGTGACAGTCACAAATTTAAACAAACATTTATTGTAACCCTAGACAATTAGATAACAGTAAGATAAGGAGTCTATACATGGAAGCTGTCACTTTGTGGTTATTGTTTATTATTCTTATTAGAAGAAATTTCTAATTGGGGTGGGAGAGTGGGTTGGGTGAGTCATTCCTTATGCATCTAAAAGTCCATGAGTTTAAAATGAGCTCTCTTCAGATCTATAGGGCTTACTCCAGTTACATTAAGCTATGGTTGCATGATTTAATAAGTAAATACTTTGGTTTATAGTAGTCCACATTATTGTTAAGTGTCTATCATAACGCGAAATAGAATGGTGAAAAACTTTAAGAAATAATTTGTAAACTGTAAGTGAGAGCTAAGGCTGGTTAATGTATTTCCTTCTTAGTGACACATAGTTCAGGTGCCATCGTTCAGATCAAAAAGCTGTAGACAGGACTTCGTTATCCACTTTGTAACAGCTTATTCAAGAATCCAGATGGCAAAAGTCTCACTAGTATTGGACCCAGAAGCACTGCCTAAAATTAGATGGCAAGTGTCATAACATGTAATGGAAAATTAGGAAGTTAATTTGATGGCACACATCACTCATTCACTCAGCAAAGATTTATTGAGTACCTCGTTTTTTCCAGATATTACTCTAGTTGCTGTAGATCATTGAGAAACAAGACAGACAAAAACCCTCTTGTCATGGAAGTTACTTTCTAATTGGGGAAAGGCAGAGGACAAACAAACAGATAAGTAAATGCATAATATTCCAGACATTGTGAAGTACTCTAAGGAAAAATGAGGCAGGATAAGTGGGATCAAATCGGGATGAGGGAGGTCACTATTCCTTTACAGGGTGACTTTAATAGGGTGACATTTGAGCAAAGGCCTAAATGAAGTGAAGAAGCAAGCCATGTGGCTATCTGAGGGAAAGATAGTTTTTGTACTTGAGGGTACATAGACCCCGAGTTGCCAAAGGCTTGGCAATTTTGAAAGATCAGGATGTGTGGATGAAACAAAGGCGCAGAGGAAATAATAGTAGGAGGTGGGGTCACAGAGCTGGGTGGGAGCCAGCTGATGAGTGACAAGCCATTGTTGGAGCAGGAATTGCCCGGAAATTAAAGAGAGGGGAGTGTTGGAAAAGAGGGCAAGGGAGCCAAGTAAATTGCTCCACAGAACCAGCCTGGTCTGTGGATCAGGCAAAGCAGCCTACCCAGCACAGGCCGAGTCCCCCTGTAAGCTTCTTACAAAGCAGAGATGTATCATATTCTTGTCTCCCCACAGTGCCTCACTATTAAAAGAACTGAATTCAGTTTTCTCTACATGAGAAGAGACAAGGCTCTCTGTCAGTCCGGCCTTGTGTCCAGCCAGCATTATCCTCATATGGTGTGGCTGTCTTACTTCTACTAATTGGGAAAAAAAAAAAAAAAAAAGATGTCTAGGAGAAATTCACTTGGGAGAATGCACAGCTGGAGGGATCATTCTACTGCAAACCTCTCCAG
Organism: Myotis daubentonii; assembly: GCF_963259705.1. Taxonomy (NCBI): domain Eukaryota; kingdom Metazoa; phylum Chordata; class Mammalia; order Chiroptera; family Vespertilionidae; genus Myotis; species Myotis daubentonii. Next base: position 61,321,790 of record NC_081840.1, on the reverse strand, counting down.
GGAGGATAGAGGACCCTGGACCCTTTCCAGTTAGTCACATATTGCTATCTACTTGCTGCTTCCCATTTAGGAAAATGGTAAACTCCTTCTGTCAGGAGAAAATAATATATATCAATGGTGTTCCATTTCTAGTCAAAATCATTCTTTCTAGAAAATATTTACTTTTTTTAGGGTTCAGATCTGGAAGCTATCAGCTGAACCCCTAGAGTTGGTTTCAGTTGGCTGATAGAAACAGTGTGAGGAGTTAAATCATGTTGTTAGGGCCATAGCCCCTGGCATAAAATAACTCTCCTTAGCTAAAGAGAAGTGGGCAGTAAGAAAACTGATTCAAGTAGAAGTTGAAACACCACTCTGCCTCCCTTAGGTTCCCAGTGCTTACTGAGGTAATAGCCAACATCTCATCCTCATATTAGAATGGGAGGAGCTATTAGCAGTGTCGAGAGCTAAGAGATTTATAACTTCAGCTTAAATGATCATTTCAAAACTATCTAGAGCAAGTAGAACTTTGTAACTCATTTTAGGTCTTAAAGTTTTGGACCTTTCACTTATTAAAAAAAAGTTCTTATATATGAAATCATTTTAGGAGATTTAGAGGCCTTTCAAGTCTGGCAATGGATTCAGGTTAAGTTTTTAACCCTACTAGAGAATAAAAAATGGAATCAGAAATGAGACCCAAACTTATTTCTATATGTTGGAAACAGCAGTAGCCTGGGAGAGAAAGGTCTGGGTTCATCTCCAAATTTGCCACTTTAACTGCATGATTGTAGATGGGTCACATTCTTTCAGAACCTTCTTGTCAACAATGTAGGGATAATTATAACTGTATATTCTCCTGAGTATTAAAATTGAGATAAAATGTGATAAAGGCCCAGCTGACATGGCTCAGTGGTTGAGTGTCTACCTATGGACCAGGAGGTTATGGTTCGATTCCTGGTCAGGGCACATGCCTGGGTTGTGGGCTCGATCCCCAGTGGAGGACATGCAGGAGACTGCCAATTAATGATTCTCATCATTGATGTTTCCACCTCTCTCTCCCGCTCCCTTCCTCTCTGAAATCAATTTTTAAAAAGATGTGATAAAGTACTTTTAAAATGTAAAATTATTTTAAAAATTCTGTATTAAACAACTTTATAGAATTTAAAGAATCACTCTGCAGTGATTCTCATGCACAGACGTGCATGAGGCACTTGTTATTCCAGAAGTAGTTACACAAAATCAAATCTATTGTTATGGGACTTCAGAGGGCACTGCATTTTAGGCTCGTATGATGCGTTGTGACATCTGGGAAGCTAAGTGTCACCAGTGGTAAGCTCATGTTTTTCTCCATTACTTCTTCCTTCCATCTGCAGATCAGAAAGATCATTGCAGTGCCTGAATGCTTTTGGAGTGCTCCAACTCAGAGCTTTCAATAACATCGCTCCTTGTTTACCTGGAACACCAAATTACTTAGCCCTTAATCATCTGAAAAGTAATGAACAGGATCGTCGTGTTCTGTAGTTTTCAGGAAACACTATTAAGATGTTCCCATAAGTTCTACAAATCTCTAAATCTTATCTCCTTAAGCAAGAAGTTTTAACAAAGGTTTATTGAATTGTTCCTAAAATGTATTGTGATTACTTACGTTAGCATAGTATTCTGAAGGCAGTTTAACCTCTTATTGATCTAAAATTACCATTAGGAGCTAAAGTTATAGTGTACTTTAGTACTGTGATTACTAAAATATCTTTTGCTGGGTACAGCCCTCTTATCCCTACACTAAATAGGCCCAGATTACTCCTAAGGTATCCAGATTGTTTATTTCCTTGCTTAGAGTCACCTGGATCTTCCTGGTTGATCTCCCGTCAGTGTAAGCCCTCACCCACCTCAGCTTTTGTAGTACTCCATAAATGCAGCACTTTTAGTACTACCTTCAGGTTTTTTGCCACATCAGTTTCACCTGCATTATTATACATGTAATTCTTTTCAAATAATAGACTAGTTTTTTTACTTAAAATATTTTAAAAGGGAAATATATCAATACTTTATTACCAGTATAATTGTCAATTATATTTTAGTGTACTAGACACACACACACACACACACACACACATACATATATCTGTAATAATAAAAGCGTGATATGCTAATTAGACTGGACAGCCAAACGACCTTCTGGACGTCCTTCCAGATGACATTCCGAACAAAGCCAGGGCTGTGAGGGCCAAGCCCCTTCCATGAATTTCGTGCATTGGGTCTCTAGTCTACACTAATAAAAGAGAAAAATGGTAATTGGCGTACGACGATACCCTTTTCATTGGCTAATCAGGGCTATATGCAAACTGCCAACTAAGATGGCGGTTAATTTGCATATGTAGGCACAATGCAGGGAGGCGAAAGGGAAAGCAGGAAGAAGCCCCCTGCCACTGACAGTGATCAGAAACCCAGGGGGGAGCTAAGAGCTGGGGGGCAGGGCAAAGGCGGCCCTGGGCCGCCTTTGCCCTGCCCCCCAGCCATGATTGGAGAATCAGGTGCCTTTTCCGCCCTGGCCAGTGATAGCAGGAAGTAGGGGTGGAGCCAGCGATGGGAGCTGAGCACAGTCGAAGCTGGCAGTCCCAGGAGCTAGGGGCCCCTTGCCTGGGCCTAAAGCGAAGCCCACTATCGCGGGGCCACTGCAGCTGTGGGTCCCCGCTGCCTGGGCCGGACGCCTCAGCCAGAGGCGTCCTGCAGGGGCAGGGGCGGAGCCTGCGCGATCGCGGCGCCCCCCGCTGCCACTGCAGGTCCCCACTGCCCGGGCCGGACGCCTAGGCCAGAGGTGTCAGGCCTAGGCAAGGGGCCGATCCTGCGATTGGAGGGTGATGGGGGTCAACGCCTGAGGGCTCCCAGTATGTGAGAGGGGGCAGGCTGGGCTGAGGCCCCCCCCCCACACACCCAGTGCACGAATTTCGTGCACCAGGCCCCTAGTATATATATATATATATATATATAAAAGCCTAATATGCAAAGTATCCCCTCAGGAGTTCGACCAACCGGGAGTTCGATCACTAGCTATAATGTGTGCTGACCACCAGGGGCCGGCGCAGAACAAAGCAAGGCCCTGGCCGGCAGCCAGCAGCAGCTAGGGGCCCTACCCATGCACAAATTTCATGCACTGGGCCTCTAGTATATGTGTGTGTGTGTTTGTGTGTATGTGTGTGTGTGTGTGTGTATATATATATACATACTTTAATAGGGTGACATTTGAGCAAAGGCCTAAATGAAGTGAAGAAGCAAGCCATGTGGCTATCTGAGGGAAAGATAGTTTTTGTACTTGAGGGTACATAGTACATAATATATATATTATCATATCATATCTCCATACATCCATTTCTAACCAAGATGAAATAATAAAGAATCGATTTACACTCCTGCCTGAAATAGCAACAAAAATGGACAAAACATATATAATAACAGTTTTCAAACACTGTATGCCAGGCAATGAAAGGCAGTGATTCTTGAGAGATGGGAAAAAAACAAGCAGGACCTATTATTGCCCCAACTTGTTCTGTTTGGAGAGTTTCCAGGTCACGGTACAAGGAGGGAAACCAAGGAGGAGCATGATACACTCCCCGAGTTGAGGTTCCAAAGCTGAGAGAATACAGAGGTCAAGGAGAATTGCACAGAGAACTCTGGATTTCTGCAGGTATCCCTTTTGAGGATTCAGTAAAGTATCGATCAGTGCAGTATTGTACTGGAAATTTAGGCAGCAAAGTATGACAAGAAAAACGTCATCTAGGTAAGAAAATGAAGTAAAACTTATTTGCAGATCACTTGAATACCTATGGACAAAATCTAATGAAATCTATTTTAAAAAAGAGCTTAAGCTAAGAAGTGAGTTTAGCAAGTTTATAGGATATAAGATCTGTATACAAAAATCAATCATATTTTTATATATTAACAGCAAATATTTGTTAATAGAAATAAAACATCATAGCCATTTAGAATAGTATAAAAAAGATGAAGTATTTATAGATAAGTCCCGCCCCCCAAAAGATATGCATGAACTATACACTGAAAACTATAAAACATCAGTAAAGGAAATTAAAGAAGACCTAAATAAGTGGATTGATATACTGTGTTTATTGGCTGAAAGACATGGTATTGTTAGGATGTCAATTCTGTCCACATTATTTTATAGATGCAATGCAATTTCAAATCAACTTGCAGCAGTCATTTCTTGTAAAAATTAAAAACTGATTCTAAAATTCATATGGAAATGCAAATGTTCTAAAATTCTAACATGACTTTTTAAAAAAGGTAAACTTGGAAGACTAACAATACAAGACTGTGAGGGTTATAACGCTTCAGTATGGTAGTGGAGCAAAGGGAGACAAATAGGTCAATGGGACAGAATAGAAAGCGTAGACCTAGACCCTCTCATATATGGACACTTGATTTTCAACATGGGATCAGATGCAACTCCACAGAGAAAGTAGAGTGTTTTCAACAGGTGATGCTAGAAAAAAATGGATGCAAAAAGAAAAGGAAAATAAGACCTTTGATCTATACTTCATACTATAGACAAAAAAAAAATAATACTAAACTATACACAAAAAATTAAATTGATTTTGGATCACAGACTTAAATGTGTTAACTAAAAATACAAAACTTCAAGAAGAAAACATAAAAGAAACCCTTGCTTCTCAGAGTTTGGCAAAGATTTCTTAGATATTAAACCAAACACATGATCTATAAAAGAAATAAATTGATAAAGTGCATTTTATCAAAATTATAAAGTTCAACTCTTCAGTAGACACTGCTAATGGAATGTAAAGACAATACACAGATAAGACATTTATCTGATAAAGATCATATACCCAGAACTTAAAAGAACTCTCAAACTCAATTATAAGGAAACAAAAATTCAATAAAAAATTGGGGTAAAGATTGAACAGATACTTCATCAAAGAAGATGCACAAGTCCGGAAATCTATACTAATAAAAGGGTAATATGCTAATTAGACCGGGAGACCTTCCGAACTTCCTTCTGGACAAAGCCATGGTGGCAGGGCAAAGGCAGAGGCAGTTAGGGGCGATCAGGTCAGCAGGGGGGGAAGTTCGGGGTGATCAGGCCGGTGGGGGGTGGGCAATTGGGGGTGAGCAGGCCGGCAGGAGGTGGCAGTTGGGGGAGAGCCGGCTGGCGGGGGCACAGTTGGGAGCAACCAGGCTGGCAGGGGGGCAGTTGGGAGTGAGAAGGCCAGCAGGGGGAGCAGTTAGGGACGAGCAGACTGGTGGGGATGGCAATTGAGGGCAGTCAGGCCACTGCGGGGAGGGCACTTAGGGGTGAGCAGGCTGGCAGGAGGTGGCCATTGGGGGTGAGCAGGCCGGCAGGGGGGTCTTTTGGGGGTGATCAGGCTGGAAGGGGGGGCAGTTGGGGGCAATCAGGCTGGCAGGCAGAGTGGTTAGGGGCGATCAGGCAGGCAGGCAGGTGAGCAGTTAGGAGCCAGCAGTCCTGGATTGTGAGAAGGATGTCCAACTGTCCGTTTAGGCCCAATCCCACAGGGTTCGGGCCTAAACCGGTAGTCAGACATTCCCCAAGGGGTCCCAGATTGGAGAGGGTACAGGCTGGGCTGAGGGACACCCCCCTCCCATGCATGGATGTCATGCACCGGGCCACTAGTAAGCACATAAAAGATGCTTAAAACCCTTAGTCATTAAATAAATGCAAATTAAAATCACAGTGAGATACCACTGCACAGCTTTTAGGATGACTAAAACAAAAGGGCTGATCATGCCAAATGTTGACAAGTATTTGGAACACTGGAACTTCCTTGTTTTTAATCTGCTTTTTTACATTGTTTATTTTTAATTGTAACTGTAACTTTCATTAATTACAGTTCACATTTAATATTATTTTGGATTAGTTTTAGGTGTACAGCATAGTGGTTAGACAATCATACTCTTTAAAAAGTGGTCCCTTCAATATGCCCAGTACCCACCAGGCCCCATGCATAGTTGTCACAATGTTACTGAGTGTATTTCTTACGCTGTGCTTTATATCCCCATAACTATGTTGTAACTACCAATCTGTACTTCTCAATATTCCTATGTAAATATGTACCACCATTTCTTCATTTACATGTTGATTGATGGGTACTTGGGTTGTTTTCATAGCTTGGCTATTGTAAATAATGCTGCAATGAACATAGGGGTGCATATATTATTTTGAACTAGTGACCTGGCATGCGAAATCACGTGGCCCCGCCAACCTGCGTGTGCCACACCCACCCACCAATCGCCCTGCCTTGACACCCTAACCTCACCACCCAGAGCTCCAGTGCATCTGGCCCCGCCCCCTATCCCTCCAGCCTTCTCTGGCCACTTCAAGCCCTGCCCTGGGTCCCGTGAGTCACCTCGGGCTGGTCCCACTTCCTCTGGAAGCCTCCCTGCTTCTTCCCCCTCTCCAGAGCAATGCGGCATCTCCAACCCTTTATGTGCTGGAGGAGAGCATGGGAGCCTCCTGCCAGCTGTGGAGTTTTGAGCGCCAATTTGTGGTGGTGCATGTGCTGTGCTCCTTCCCCTGGCAGGTGGGCAGCGGGCGCGCTGTGTGTGAGCAGTGGGTGGCGAAGGACTGGTCAGGGAGGCACTACAGGCTCTTACCCCTGCCTTCCTCACCACAGGGTGGCCCCGCCTCCTACGGGCACCTCCCCGCTTCCACCCGTCTCCAGAGCAACGTGGTGGCTCTTCCCTCCCCCCCCCCCTCGCATGCAGCCTCCTGCTGAATGGTCCATAGGGTGGGAGGGCATCATGACCGTTAGCATATTAGTTCTTTATTATATAGGATTAGTATTTTGGATTTCTTCAAATATATACCAAGAAGTGGAAGTGCTGGGTTATACGGCTGTTCCATGTCTAATGCTTTGAGGAACCTCCATTCTGTTGGAAAACTGAAACTTTTATACTTTACGCGTGGGGATGTAAAATGGTGCCGCACTTGAAAATACAATTTACCATTTTCTTAAAAGATAAATACAAAGCCATTCTATACCTAGATATTCACCAAAGAGAAATGGTAGGGTGTGTTCATACAAAAAATTATTCATGATTGTTCATATCAGCATTATTTGTAACTAGAGGCCCAGTGCACGCAGTTTGAGACCACTCGGGGGATGCAGCAGTGTGCCAAGTGGCAGGTGGCCAGGGAGGAACTCTAATTGGGGCCGGGCGCAGCTTGTGCTCATCCCGGCCCACTGTGCCTGCTGCTGCAGAGTTGGGAGAGGCAACTGCCGTGACAGCTGTACTCACCAGCCTTGAGCCTGGCTTTTAGTTGAGGGTGCTCCCCCTGTGGCAGCATACTGACCACCAGGGAGCAGCTCCTATGTTGAGCGTCTGTCCCCTGGTGGTCAGTGCACATCATAGCAACCGGTCGTTCCAGTTGTTCCACAGTAATGGTCGCTTAGGCTTTTATTATATAGGCTAGAGGCCTGGTGCACAAATTTGTGCACCAGAGGGGTTTCTCAGCCTGGCCTGCGGGATTGGTCAAAACCGGCTCTGCGACATCCCCAGAGGGGTCCCGGATTGTGAGAGGGTGCAGGCCAGGCTGTGGGACCCCTCTGATGCACGATCGGGGTCAGGGAGGGACGCAGGAGGTTGGCCAGCTGGGGAGGGACCGTGGGAGGTCTCCAGGGCATGTCCAGCCCACCACGCTCAGTCCCCATTGACCAGACTCCAGCAGCAAGCTAACTTACTGGTCAGAGTGTCTGCCCCCTGGTGGTCAGTGTACGTCATAGTGAGCAGTTGAATGGCCATAGCATATCATTAGCATATTATGCTTTGATTGGTTGAACAGATGACCAGACACTTAGCATATTAGACTTTTATCATATAGGATGGCCCCAAACTAGATGTAACTCAAATATCCATCAAGTGAAGGGATAAACCAACATGGTATACCCATACTCTGCAATTGTAAAAATGTACTATTGATACTTTCAGCAACATAGATGAACCACAGAATAGTAAACGCTGAATTAAATAAGCCATACTCCCTAAAAATCCACATTTTATGATCACATTTAACAAAATTCTACATAATACAAATTAATCTATTGGAACAGAAAATGTATCAATCATTACCTAGGGGTAGAGAGGTTAGAGAAAGTAGGAATGACATTCAGAAACTTTTGTGAGTGATGGACAGATATCCTATCTAATAAAAGAGAAAAATGGTAATTGGCGTACGACGATACCCTTTTCATTGGCTAATCAGGGCTATATGCAAATTAACTGCCAACTAAGATTGGCTGTTAACTGCCAACAAGATGGCGGCTAATTTGCATATGTAGGCGCAATGCAGGGAGGCAAAAGGGAAAGCAGGAAGAAGCCCCCTGCCACTGACAGTGATCGGAAACCCAGGGGGGAGCTAAGAGCTGGGGGGCAGGGCAAAGGCGGCCCTGGGGCCGCCTTTGCCCTGCCCCCCAGCCATGATCTGAGAATCAGGTGCCTTTGCCACCCTGGCCAGTGATAGCAGGAAGTAGGGTGGAGCCAGCAATGGGAGGTGGACACGGTCGAAGCTGGCAGTCCCGGGAGCTAGGGGTCCCTTGCCTGGGCCTAAAGCGAAGCCCACGATCGCGGGGCTGCTGCAGCTGCGGGTCCCCGCTGCCCGAGCCGGATGCCTAGGCCAGAGGTGTTAGGCCTGGGCAGTGGCGGAGCCTGCAATCGCGGGGAGCTGGGGGTCCCCTGCCCCGGCCTGACACCTCTGCCAGAGGCCTCAGGCCTGGTCAAGGGGCCGATCCGGTGATTGGTGATCGGAGGGTGATGAGAGTCAACTCCTCTGGCCGAGGCATCAGGCCTGGGTGGGGGGCGGAGCCGGGGATTGGGGGGATATGATGGTCCCCTTGCTCAGGCCTGAAGCCTGGGTCAGAGGCCTCAGGCCTGGGTGGGGGCCAGAGCCAGTGATCGGGGGGAGATGGGGGTCCCCTGTCCAAGCCTGACACCTCTGGCGGAGGCGTCAGGCCTGGGCAAGGGGCCGATCAGGCGATCGGAGGGTGATGGGGGTCTACGCCTCTGGCTGAGGCATCAGGCCTGGGCTGGGGGCAGAACCAGTGATGGGGGGAAATGAGGGTCCCCTGCCCAGGTCTGACACCTCTGTCAGAGGCGTCAGGCCTGGGCAAGGGGCCGATCCTGCGATTGGAGGGTATGGGGGTCAACGCCTGAGGGCTCCCAGTATGTGAGAGGGGGCAGGCTGGGCTGAGGGACACCCCCCCCCACACACACACACACACACAAACCCAGTGCACGAATTTCGTGCACCGGGCCCCTAGTATTCTTATAATGATTATGCTGACAGTTTCATAGGCATATATATATATATATATATATATATATATATATATATATATATATATATATATATATTTAAACTTATCAGTTTGTACAGTTTCAGTATGGGCATTTCATTATATGGAATATATCTCATACAGCTATTAACAATATCAAATATATAACCAGTACAAAATGTTGGTTCACTTACCACCCAAGGACATATATTCCCAAAGTGTACATACTACCTTCAGGAAACCCTGTTGTCAGAACTTAAGGTTCCCAGAGGGAGGATAGAACAAACACTTACTTTAATCATTTCAATTTGCTAACCATATTGCATAAGTGAGTTCTGGTTGGCAGCTGTCTATCTCTCCTAACAAGTGCAGTAGATGAATTACGGGATAATAGATTTTCATGTTGCTTAGGGTTTTCCTTTCAAAGGCAAAATGAAGTTCTGGAAGGAAGTGCATAACATCAGAAGACCAAGGTTTTTGGCCTAGTCCCACCTGGATCCTTGCCTCTGTTTGTTCCCTGTGTCAAAGACAGTCACTTAATGTCTCTGGGCCACATGTGGAAAACAAGGAGCTTATATTTAATCTCTAAAAGTTCTTCCATGATTGTGGTTTTGCCCCAGGTTGTAGCTGCATTCAACAGGGCTGAGGTGACTGCAAGTTCAACCACCAGATGAAAACTCAAGGTAGGGAGAAAAGAGTTATATGACTTTAAATGAAAATCAAATAGAGGCAATTTAAATTTAGACACAAAGTAATTATAGTGATAGTCTATGGTGACATAGTAAGATTTGCTCATTTCTTTCTCCATTTTTATAAAAATAGTTTTTAAAAGTACAATCTTCTCATCTAGGAAAGATGCCAGATTTCTGCCTTCAGTGAATTTTTTTTGTACTTTTTTCTTACAACATTAAAAAATAAGCTAATGCTGCCAGAGTCCTATCTAAACTCTAGCAGAACTGGTGTTTGTATCATTGATGACAAGCTGCGATCCTACCATAGCTTTTATGATTCCACTGAAACATATTTCTCAAGATAAAAGCCAATTTACCTTGGAATGGTAAAAAGGTAACATGTAAATTAAAGCCCAACCCAACATAGGTGGTATTTCTTCCAACAAATGGAGACCTCCAATATTGCAATTTAAATGGAGCCCTTTCTTCTGACGGAAAGTAGCTTTTCCCCTCCAAATAACAATTGAGAATATTGATCAAAATCTCTGGTTGCTTCAGACTGCAACACTTGTTTCCGTGACCTGCTGGGCATCCATAATCACAGTGCAAGCCCTAGGGAGCTGTAATGAACTAGAGATACTTAAAAATTTATAGGTAACAGTAAGTGCCCAAAGTAACAGTGCTTCCTCGATGTGTTTTCTTCTGTAAAGCCAGTGAGAAATCTGCTCCTTCTTCCAAATGGGCAAGTGCTTGCCAAATCTTAAGAGCTAGATAGGAGATTTAGGGTCTCTTCTGTGCAGTTTCAATTTCTCCATAATCTCTTTTCCCCTTTACCAAATTTGTCCTTGGAAAACCAATGGTCACGCATTCCACGTGTTTCTCCAAAGAAATTGGATCTACTACTAGTCGACCTACTAAATCACTAATGTTTGGTGTCAATGAATGTGGTGTGTCATTTCCAGAAATTCAGCCAGGCCTCTGTGGCAGAAATCAAAAGTCCGTGGCTATTTGGGGAAAAGGCTTTGGGCAGGAGGGTTTCTGCAGTTCGTCTACTTGCTGCACTCATACCAAATGCTCTGTTTCCTGGCAGTCTCTGTTATTTGCTCTTTTCCCTCCATCAAAATCTAGTTGGGTTTTTTTTTGCTGTAGGTCAGTAATCTTTCTCATTTAGGTAATTCTAAATTTTGTATTGTAAAGAACACACCTCGCACACATGGTTAGCTTAAAGCTGTTATTTGCTCTTGACTTCATTTGACAAACACATTGCATGCCCTGAGCCGGAGAGCCAGACTGCCTGGGTTTAAGCAGAGCCTGTATTGGTTACTAGCAGTGAGGTTTTGGAAATTATCTGACATCTCTGTTTCTTCATCTGTAATATGGAAACATTGGTGCTTCATAGAGCTGGTATGAAAATCAATGACAAGATATAAAAACTCTTAAAACAGCACCACACATACAAGAATTGTATCCATGAGCAATAACTAGTCCTTCTGTCTCTTTCTATAAGGGCACTAATTCCATTCATGAGGGCGCCGCCTTCATGACCTCACCACCTCTCAAAGGCCTTACCTAGAATATCATTGCATCAGGGATTAGGATTTCAACATATGAAATTTGGGGCAGGGGGGACATGAACAGTGAGTCCATAACAATATGTAATCTTATTATATTTCAAAGCAATCTATGAAAAAAGTATAATTTTATAGATAAGAGGACAGAATTTCTGAGTTTTTAAATAATGTGCCCAAGATCATTCAGCTGGAAATTGCCTATGCCAGTATTCAAAGCCAGGCCTCTGTGACTCAAGAGCATACGTGCATGCGAACACACACACACACACACACACACACACACACACACACACACTATTTTTTCCTGCTTTGCCATACCACCAATAACTAATTCTATGGAAGGACTCAGGAAAACCCTTTCAGAGGAGGCGATGTTTAGGCAGTGTCTTGAAGGAAGAAGGAGAGTTATCCGGAGAGAATGGAAGAAGAGGCATTTGTGAAGAAGGAAACAACAGGGTCACAGAAATTAGAAACTTTGGCTGGCTGGCCTTGTTCTTAGCCAAGCAGGTACTATACCTCTGCTCTTCAAGGGTATGGATGGGACATCTGGGGAAAAGGACCAGGCAACGAATGGCAGAATCCACCAAGCTCCTTTCTTCCCAGCCCAGCAGTCTCAGAGCAGACCCTGGGGGAGCACTTGGCACTTTCCCCTCCATGGCAGGCATGCAGAGTGGTTCAGCCTGAAGACGTTTATCTAAGCCGGCTTCCATCACACAGAAGGAGGGCATATTCCTTAGGAGCAGCACTGCTAGGCATATTGGTAATGACTTTCTTCTGAAAAGTGGAAGGCACTTTTTTGTGGCTTTGATTGGTTTCCCTCATCAGGCGATGCCATTTGAGATTTTGCAGGTGCAGCCTAACATCTCTATGAAGCAGAGGCATTTTTTTTATTAGTTCACCCTCTATAACTCTCCAGGGCATGTTGGTGCATCTGGTTAACCCCGCACAAGGAACATTGGCAGGAGTAAGCCTCACCGCTCCATCAGCATGCCAAGATGCTTTGATTGTAAAGACGGGGAAACACTCATTATCCGGTGGTTCTTCTGCTCACAAAGCCTTTCCGTGATTGTTTTCAAATGTGAAGACTGTTTTCATAAAAGCTACTGTGTGGGACTGTAGTATAAATAAGGTGTTAGACTGAATTTTAACTGCATCTAAACAGGGATTACAAACTACTAGAAATGCAGGAAAGAAAGTGGAATTGAGATCATTATTGTAAAAAAAATTGATCTAGAGATAAGACCTAATATAAAAACAAATTTTGGTAACTGCCTGGAGTAAATTGAAATTTGGTCTCAATGCTAATGTTATTGAATACATTCAAGAATAAAATACTGGCGTGATCATGGTTATCACTCCTTGGAGATAAATTTCTCATCCATGGAAGATGAAGTAACCCTTGAAGGTTTCATGCCATTACTGTGCAATGCACGACAACACAACCACAACAAATTAACAAAGTAGCGTCTGTTGTTGGAGAATGATTTTATGTCAGTTTCAGAGCAGTTTACTCATTTTAGAAGTCAGTGTAATAAAATATGGAGTAGCATTTTATTTTTCAACATCCCTAAGGAAATTTGTGTGTGTGTATTCTCACAAAAATATGTTTCAGGATAACCCAGTCATATCGCTTTATCACAAATTAAGTTTCTAATTTAATTTATCTTTATAAAAATTATATAATCTCATAGGATAGATATCAAAAACAATGACTGGAGATTAGTAAAAGTAGGCTTTTAATAAAATGGTCCTTTATTGTTATAAAACCTGCCCTGAACTCCTAAACCAGAACAGTTACTAGGAGAGAAACGAAACCAATATCAGGGTCCTAAATACACCATTATTTAAGTTTGGTAGATTCTTAAGTATACATACTTTATACATAAAGCATCTACTAAATGAATGTTGGAACATTGAATTTCAAACAGTAAACTTGAAGATGGTGTCAAAATTTTGGATACCTTAGGGATCGAAGTATTCTATTAGCAAGGGCTCATTTTCACATGGTCTCAATATTTCAAGTGACAGAAGCAAACCCCAGCCCTTCCTGAGTCATTTCTCTCTCCTTTCCACCAGCTGTCTCCAGAGACCTGGCCCTTCCACTTAAATACAATTTTTGGTATTTGCTTTTCCATTTCACTTTCATGAAAAGTGGCAGGGGAGAGGGAGAAAAGACAAAAATCCATATATTTCCAATGAAAAAGCTTGTGCTCATCTTTATCATTAATAACTAGAGGCCCGGTGCATGAATTTGTGCACCAGTGGAGTCCCTCAGCCTGGCCTGTGGTATTTGGGCTGAAACCAGCTCTCCGAATCTCCTGAGGGGTCTCAGATTGTGAGAGGGAGCAGGCCAGGCTGAGGGACCCCACAGGTGCAAGATTGGGACTGGGGAGGGATGCGGGAGGCTGGCAGGCTGGGGAGGGACCACAGGAGGGCTCTAGGTCATGTCCGGCCCATCTCTCTCAGTCCTGATTGGCTGGACCCCAGCAGCAAGCTTGCCTACCAGTCAGCACGTCTGCCCCCTGGTGGTCAGTGCACATCATAGCAACTGGTTGACCAGTCAACTGTCTGCCCCCTGGTGGTCAGTGTTCATCATAGTGAGCAGTTGAGTGGCCTTAGCATATCATTAGCATATTGCACTTTGATGGGTTGAGCAGCTGACGGGTCAACCAGACACTTAGCATATTAGGCTTTTATTATATAGGCTAGTAAAACTTTATCTGCATTTTTATTAAAATAGCTAAAAGGATGTAGACAACTAATATTTCAAACTAAGAACTGTAGATGTGTTGGTTATTGCTCTTGAGCTTAGGACAGAAGTTGTGGATCCAAATTGTACTTTAGTGTAAATATAAATTTTATTGAAAATGTATTGTCTTATTTATATTGTATCTTATATAAACAGGCCATTCTGTTAATAAGGTTTTCTGTCCCAAGTAGGAGGTGGAATCATATCACATCTCTGATGTACATTTTCTTGGTTCTATGATAATATTCATCATCTAAACTCCTGAAATGTTCTACATTTTCTACAGAGTCAAGGTCAGATTCCTATGTTGGATAAATAGTAGCAGCCCACCTTGACTTTTCTTTTCACACACCTGCCCAACTGTCAGGTTGAACAGCCTATAATTCCCATGGATACATGATGCTTTCTTAGTTCTGTCTCTTAGTGCATCCTCTTCCTGCTAAATAAAATGTTCTTTCCACCTATTTCCATGGATTTATATCGTATCTTCCCTAAAATATTCAACTCTATTGTCAAAATTCTTTGAAGAATTTCCTGATTCTTAAGTTAGACATGACTTTTTTCTTCCTCCCTCTCTCTCATTTATAAAACCTCTCATATACTACATTTTATTTTGGATTGCTTTTTTTCTACTTTACCAATAGCAATAATAATAATAAATACTAAATGCTGTTGTATAGTATAAAAACATTATTTATGTATATTATACCATTTGATCCACAAACCAACCCTATCATGTAGATGCTATGATTATTCCTAATTCACCTAAGAAGAAATGGTTAAAGAAGGCACAACAGTTATCCAAGGTCAAGTGTGTGGCTTTAGGTGTGGATTTCTAATTTATAGACCTTGTCCTTAACCAACACGCAAGACTGCGCCTCTTTTTGCTTGTCGTGTATCACTTTCTCCTTTGTTGTGTAATTAATTACCTGTGACTGGATTACTATAGTTGTTGTTCCTTGAAGGCTAAATTTATGTTTGATTCTTCCTGCTATTTTAAACATGACTCAGCTCAGTGTCTCACACAAAAGTAAGGGTGGTCTAAAACTATTTGGTCAACAACTGAAAAATTTAGAACCTTTCATGTGTTCTTTTATAGCTCTGACACGGAAGATTTCTTGAGAGAGGAAAATACTATGTTTAACTGTCATCAAAATAAAATGGAAAACATAGCTTTGACCAAAAGAAATGACATGTTCCAAAAGAATACAATTAAAGCAGGATTTTAAAATCCATTACTGAGTCAATCTGAAAATAAGGGCAGTCCCCTGATTGAAGGAGTAAAATGTCTTTAAACTCCTCGTCAGTATAATAATATATATATAAATAAGGAAGCTAGAAATTTATTTCCCACTGAAACAAAAGAGGTCATGCTTGACTAAAACAGAAAACAATATTAATAAAATAATGGCTAATATTAATGCTATTTTAATATAAATAGGTGTGAATAATAACATTTTTTCTATTTATTTATATTTATATTATGCAGATGAATAATTGGCTGATTTTTATCAAGTTGCTTGTCACTGAATTGATAGAGCCTCAATATTGAAGTAGGAGGAGCTGTTGAAGATAAAGATAACTTATCAGGGGATTAATAACTTTTTTGTCTTTTACAAGCTATCTTATCTTTACTGCTCTGCCTAAGAAGGTCAAGAGAAGGTCAGGTTTGGATAAACACTGCTGTTTCCAGCATCATGACCTGAGACTAATTCAGAGAGGAAATGTAGTTCAGGATTATGAGATAGCAGGTAGAACCTCGAGGAGCTCCCTTCTAAATCTGCCGAACCTGCAAGTTTGGATCATTTATCTCAGTCATCCTAACTCCATCCCCAATTGTACATTGAATGCTGAGAGTTGGTTAGACCATCTCGAGCCATCTCTTGTTCATGAGGTAGAAATAGAGATAGAGATAAAGGCTTAGTTGATTGACATTTTTAAAAATATATTCTCAAGGGTCTAATTGAATTGTATGTCCTACAAAGCTTCCTGAACATTAAGTATATTTACAGTATTGGATATATTGTGCTATCAAGACCCAGTCACCCATATGAATTTATTCTGATTACTTTCTGCCTGTACATAGTGTTATGTACACACAACCAGGCTGATAAAATTTTCATAAAATGGTTGTTGGATGTACATTGATGGGCAAAAGTAGGTTTACATTTGTTAGTATGGAAAATAATGTAGTAATTAATAAAAAATAATAATACAAGAGTAAACTCTGTGTTTTGCATAGAGTTTTGCATGCCATAGGTTGATGACTGCCAACCTGCTTTTGCCCCACTCTGTGTGTTGGAATAGAGGATATCACTATCTCTAACTAGTAATCTTCCATACAAAGTTTTATTTAGCCCTCTACAGAGGTTGCAGGGGAACTGTTGGGGTCTTGATTTGCTGCTTTTCTTTTCTATTGAAAGTTTAACCTATATGTCCTATTTTCAGTCAAGTTCTGTTCAGTCTTTATGATTTAACCTTTTCAAGCTACCCCAAGGGCCTCATAAAGGAGGCTTAGTTTTATGATGGCAGATTACACCAGTACTTCCTAAAGTTCTGTGTTCTGTTTTTATAATGGAGTCCTTAGATGGTTTTAGAGCTGCATTCCACTTAGGAGTCCCTTAACCACAATGAACAAGTTCAAGGGTTTCCTAGAACCAACCAAATAAAAACAAAATTACTTTACCAGGCATAAATGGTAGATCATGGTTTTCCTTCCACGTGTCCCTGTACCTTAGGCTTCTAAAAGGGAGGCACACCTCCAGGGCTTTCCCCCTTGGTCTTGGTGCCTTCCCACATGCTGTTCTCATTGGAATGTGTCACACTCAGGTCATACATGACCTTCTCCAAGAAGAGTTCTCTGATTTTGGCCAGCAGAATTGATCTGTCCAACCTCTAAACTTATACTTCCTTTGCCATGTTATTTTACATTTTGTACAAATTTGATCTTCCCAGCTTGAGAATACATTACTTGAGTTGGGGAACATGCTAACCTCATCTTTGAGCCCACCACAGCTCCTAGGACAATGCCTAAAAAAGGCAGAGAGTAAAAATTTGTCAGGAAAGAACGAGTAAATTTTCCTTTTCCCGAGGACAAATAATATAGCCATTTTGTACCATTTGTATAAAATATTGGGTAAGGTTGTCAAGATCGTTGCATGCAGATTTTTTCTTTTTTTTAATTGAAGCCATTAAAACGGAAAAAAACTATTTGCTGAGAATTATGAAGGATATATCTTAAGATAAGTGGTTGGAAATATTTTCAAGATTTTGAAAAATATGTTTTACAAGAACCCAGAGTTTAAAATATTATTTACTTCTTTGTGTGTGTGTGTGTGTGTGTGTGTGTGTGTGTGTGTGATCCTTAAATCATTTCCATTGACAAATGTATTCTCTCTCTCTCTCTCTCTCTCTCTCTCTCTCTCTCTCTCTCTCTCTCTCTCTCTCTCCCTCCCTCCCTCCCTCCCTCCCTCCCTCCCTCCCTTCTGTTTCTAAGGTAACTTTTGATTTCTTGCATCATTCCATGGCCTTTGGTGTGCTGGTATTTTTCTCAATAAGCCCTTTTTGAGGCTACACCTTTTGGTGATTTAAGAAGAGAAGGAGATAAAAGCAAGTGCACAATCTCCATTGAAAGTCATAGTGGCTTTTGATAGAAAGGTGGATTGCTTGCTCATGATTCTAGTGATTCCAATTCTTACTTTTCCGGAGTAGAATTAGATAGAGCCATAGAACTTTTCCTTTAAATTTAATAATAAATCTCATTATAATGCATTTTAATGAAGTTTTTTCTGAATTATTTGATCCAGGTGTGTAAGTTGCGGGCCGGGGGGGGGGGGGGGGGGCGTGGTGAGGAAGTGCAAATAATGAGATGAATATGAGAATTCAGGGATAGGCATAAAGCAATAACTGAGATTTTTATTGTGGTAGCAGAGTATTTGCCAATATGCAACCTTGCGGGTTTCTCCATCTTAGGAAAAGAAAAAATACTACTGTGCTTCACTGAACCCTTATCTTGCTTCTTGCAAGAATTGAGTATAGCCTGAATCTTTTTCATGGTTCTCTATTTTACTTTGAACAACACACAGCATAATGCATCACCAATGAAACCAGAAAGCTCTAATCCTAATTGGGTGTAACACATTGTTCTCCCTCTCTATTACATACAACTTCTCCTTGAAAAAATATTAGCCATATTTTTGAAAGAAAGAGGTTAGCCAAAGTCCTCAACCACCTCTGGGTACAAGGATTTTCACTAGAATACATAAGGGTAAGGTTTTTAGGAATTCTGTATGGTGAGAGTAATATTTGGGAAATGTACATCCACAGAGTGTGCCCAACTTGTGTCTACATGATACTTATGTCATCAATTTGGTGAATAACTACTAGAAAAAAAGTAAAGAAATAACAATAGGATGTGATTGGTGCTGGAAGGACTGTAGAGAAAAGCACATCTAACCTGCTCATTTTGAAGATGAGAAGACTTGAATTGAGTCACCTGGTGTTCATTCAGCCTTTTCCTGAACAAACTTAGAGGCTTTAAACTTTACCTTGTCGTCCACCAAGATGCCCCATTCCATCACTGGGTAGGTCTGACTATTATGAACTTTTATCGAATATTCTTAACATTCTCAAAATCTAGTTTCTTGTATCCTCCCCTCATCATACCTGGTTCTCCTCCTTGGGGCCGCATGCTTTGAACCTGCCCCTTCTTTCCAGCTGCAGTCCTTTAGCTCTTCAGAGACAACTGAGGTTTCTTTGTCCCCACACCCCAAGCCTTCCTATAATTTTCTTTCCCAAGGTAAGCATTCTCAGTTCCTTTAGCCCTCCACATGAAAATATAGGGGGGAAAAAAGGTTTTTTGTTCGTTTGTTTTTGTTTTGCCATCAGTTAATTGGTTGACATTTTCCCCCTTTGTTTTCAGTTTTATATTTTGTGTTTAATTTTTACAAATCACAATTAATTATTCTTGTGGCTAGCTGATAACCCCAACCCCCAGTGGGCCACCCCCTCCTCCTCCCCCCCAACCCCTCCCCTGAGTTTTCGAGGTTGAAATTTAAGATGAGGAGTCTACTGTTATTTGTCAGAGGGAAAGCAATATGGGATTTACCATTGAACCAGGATATGTTGCTTCCCTGCAACTTTTCAGTTAGTGTGTCACCTTTCCGGTGAAGAAGGGTCATGTGAATCAGCAGGATGGTGCCAGCAAGGATACAGGTACATAATAGTTATGGTTAGAATGGCTGCTTGCCATTCTGTGTGGTTAGTGAAAGGCCTTGTAGTCCATATTGTGTCTCAATTGCTGGCAGCATAAGTACAGGAAGAAAATAAAGTGACAAAGTGTATTTATTTAACAGCTTAAGTTGCCTAAAATGTAAGTGTCCAACTCTAAGGGACAAACTCACTCAGTAATCTCTTTTTTTTTTCTTCATATTATTTGAAACCAACATAAGTGAAAGTTTAAGAAGCCAGGAATTCAGGTGATTAATGATGGCATAGGTTTAGGATTTTACATCTGGGGTATTGAATTGTAACCCTGTGTACCAGAGTTCCATGTTTTCAAACTCTTTTCCTCTCACAGGTGTCACTTGGTTTTCTTCTTTAATATAATTGTAATGATTTCAGAGAGGAAAGAAGAGGGAGAGAGAGAATCATTGATTGATTGGATGTCTTCTGCACACCTCATACTGGGGACTGAGCCCCTAACCCAGGCATGTGCCCTGACCAGGAATTAAACTGTGACCTCCTGGTTCATAAGTTGACACTCACCACTGAGAAACACTGGCTGACTGGGTGACTTGGTTTTCAAGTTGTCGGGGGAGAGTAAGAGGTTAAGGGAGCTGGAGAGGAAAGTGGGGGATAGAAGGGAAGGAGGATGTAGTTGTAGAATGCAAATTGTAGATTGTAAGAATGATTGCAAAAATCTAAAACAGGTAACTATGATACTTAAGTGTTAAACCAAAAATTTAAAAGAAAATAGCAGATGCTGATAACTTGACCCCCTCAAAAACTTCCCATAGTAGCTGTTGGTTTTCCTTTTGTCTTTAGATAAAAATGAAAAGCTTTATGCTTTGTTTGCAACTGATGTTGCCTAAAAAAAAATATTCAGGAATCAAAGATCAGAGGTGGGAAATTATTCAGATTAGATAACTGTCAAAGTAAAGGCTGCAGGTGCCTATATGTGTGTGTGAAAGAGAAAGTGTCAAAAATGCATTTACCATTGATTGTAGTCTTTTCAGAGACAGATATATGCCCTAGCTCCTCAGTTTTGCTATATCCTGTAACCCTCCTTTCCATTTGCTTTTCCTCTCAAGATTATTCTTACCTGCTTAAATGGCTTTAAACCAGCTCTGAAAAGGAAAAGTAAACAAACTCAATACACTTGACTGTGGAGTTAGAGAACTGCTCATAAATCCAGCAGCAGCGGTGTCCTCCTGATTTACATTGCAGATCATCACGGATTGGACCTTCACTCTAGGAGGGCATGTAAATTCGAAGGCCATGTTTTCCCAATGCAGAGATTATAATTACAAAAACAATTTCAGGGGCAACATTTTGCTGCTTTAAATTACTCTTCCAAGTTTCTGTTTACAGTGTTTCTAGTTAAACAAGACATTCTACTCTGGATGGGACCTTGGAGGAATGAAAGCCTGTCAGATCTCCAAATGGGGACAGTCTAACCCAGAGAGCAATTCTGAAAAACTGTGAGAGCTGGCAGCCTCTTTGCTCCTTGGGTATTTGGTTATTCCCATAGTACTAAGGGTCCCTCCCTCCGTCCCTCCCTCCCTTTTCTTTTCTCCTCTCTCCACCCTTTTAATGTTCACTTGAGAGAGGCAAGGAGAGAAGGGTAAAAATTGGGAAGAAAGAAAATAAATCTTAAATCCTTAAAATACAAGGAAAATATATTCCAACAAATGTCATTAAGTCCTACTAGGTTTCTACACAGATAAATTAGACAAACCCCCACCCCACAAAGAAGAACAGAAGAACGCCACAGTCTAGAAGAAAGACTATATGATTATCTCCTGAACACTGAAGTATGGTTAAGGGCCTCAGAAGTCACACAGGAACACATTTGAGAACATAAGTAATTGTGGAAAAATCAGAAAACTTTGAGCCTAGATTTGAGGGATCAGTTCACCAGGGTACATGCTGTGGAGAGGTAAGGAGGCGAGAGTAGAGAGGGGACAAAATATCTTTACAAAGGTGTGATCATAGGATTTGAGAGCTGGACCACACCTACATGCCTGTCATTTCTCAGAAGGGTAAAGAAACACTGAGCAAGTGCAGTTGTATAGCTATGCCATCCATTGTTCAGGAAACCCACCTGTCTGCCAGGTCTGTACACACACCCATTCATTCCCCCATCTTCCTTTCCATCTGCCCACTCCTCCTTCAACTCCCGAAAACCCCAGAGTTTGTCAGGAGAGCCCTCTCAGTTCCTGCTCATTTGTAGTAGGACCCAAACCATTTTATTTCATTGTATTCATGAATGAGAATAGAGTTAGACCTCAGTTGTCTAAAGTTATACTAGAGGCCCGGTGCACGAATCCATGCATGGGTGGGGTCCCCCTGGGTGGCCTGCAGGGATTGGGCTGAAACCCACAGTCCAACGCTGCCTGCAGCTCCTACTTGCCACTCCCACACATCCTGGCCCCACTGTGCCTGCCGCAGGCTCACACCCAATCAGTCCTGATCAGGAGAGGCTTGCACTGTTGCAGCAGTGCTCACCAGCCATGAGCCCTGAGCCTGGCGCCCTCCCAAGGGGAGTGGCCTGCAGGATTGGGCTGAAACCGGCTCTCTGACATCCCCCGATGGTAACCGGATTGCGAGAGGGCGCAGGTGGGTTTCCTGAGCCGTGCACAATCAGGCCAGGGAAGGACCGCAGGAGGGCTCCAGGGCGTGTCCAGCCCATCTCGCTCAGTCCTGATCACTGGACCCTAGCAGCAAGCTAACCTACAGGTCAGAGTATCTTCCGCCTGGTGGTCAGTGCACGTCATAGTGACTGGTCGACCAGTTGACTGTCTGCTCCCTGATGGTCAGTGCATGTCATAGCAAGTGGTTGAACAATAATAGCATATCATTAGCATATTACACTTTGATTAGTTGTTCAGTTGTTCTGCCGTTTGGTCTATTTGCATATTACACTTTTATTATATAGGATAGGGGACTAGAGATGTTGACTATGTCAAATGGGCATATAATCTTCAAATCCTTTCTATTTGGATGTGAACGGATTTTCATGCTTATATTAAACTAGAGGCCCAGTGCATGAGATTCATGCACTCGGGTTGGGGGAGGGAAGGCCGTTCCTCAGCCCAGCCTGTGCCCTCTCACAGTCTGGGAGCTCTCAGAGGATGTCTGACTGCTGGCTTAGACCCACTCCCTGTGGGATTGCACCGACCGCCAGGGGGCAGGTCCTGTGTTGAGTGTCTGCCCCCTGGTGGTCCGTGTGCATCATAGCAACCAGTCATTGCTCCATTTGGTCAATTTGCATATTAGCCTTTTATTAAATAGGACTAGAGGCCCAGTGCACAAAAATTTGTGCACTCAGGGGGGAGGGGGGGTCCTCAGCCCTGCCTGTGCCCTCTCGCAGTCTGGGACGCCTTGGGAGATAACGACCTGCTGGCTTAGGCCTGCTCCCGGTGGCAGAGGGCAGGCCCAATCCCTAGGCGCAGCCCCTGGTCGGTTTCAGAGCAGGGCCGATTGGGGAGTTGGGGCACCGCCCCCTGTCACACTCAAGGCAGGGTTGATGGGGAGGTTGTGGCGCCACCCCCTGTCACGCACAGAGCAGGGCCAATCAGGGGGTTGGGGCGCTGCCCCCTGTCACTCACAGAGCAGGGCGCATCAGGGGGGTTGGGGCTCCGTACCCTGTCACGAACAGAGCAGGGCCCATCAGGGGGTTGGGGAGCTTCCCCCTGTCATGCACAGAGCAGGGCTGATCAGGGGGTTGAGGAGCTCCCTCCTGTCACTCACAGAGTAGGGCCGATAGGGGAGTTGGGGCACCGCTCCCTGTCATACACAGAGCAGGGCGGATCAGGGGGTTGGGGCGCCGCCACTGTCATACTCAGGGCAGGGCCAATGGGGAGGTTATGGCTCTACCCCATCACACACAGACCAGGGCCCGTGGGGGGGTCTTGGGGCATCGCACCCTGTCACAAACAGAGCCACATGGTGATCAGGGGGTTGGGGAGCTCCCCCCTATCAGGCATAGAGCAGGGCTGATCAGGGGGTTGGGGCGCCTTCCCCTGTCACAAACATAGCAGGGCAGATAGGCAGATTGTGACCCCACCCCCTGTCACACACAGAGCTGCAGGGCAATCAGGAGGTTTGGGCGCTGCCCCCGTCACGCTGATCCCATTGCCAGGAGGCCTCGCGTCTCTGCTGATCCCGGTGCTGGGAGGCATATTACCCTTTTACTATATAGGATAGAGGCCTGGTGCACGGGTGGGGCCAGCTGGTTTGCCCTGAAGGGTGTCCTGGATCAGGGTGGGGGTCCCCACTGGGGTGCCTGGCCAGCCTGGATGAGGGGATGATGGCTGTTTGCAGCTGGTCACACACCCTTCAGGGTGGGGGGTCCCCATTGGGGTGCCTGGCCAGTCTGGGTGAGGGGCTGAGGGCCGTTTTCTGGCTGGCGGGTGACTGAAGCTCCCAACCGCTCCTTTTTTTCTTTTTCTTTTTTTTATTCTGGGCCAGCTTTAGCTCTGAGGCTTGGCTCCAGCTTTTAGGCCTCCGCTGCTGAAAGCAGGTATCTGGTTTGTTTGGGTTATATAATCGAAACACTGTTTCAACTCCAGCTCTGAGATCCCAGCTGGCTGAAAGCACTTTTCTGGAGTTTGTTTAGATTCTATATTTGTAACAATGTTTCAAACTGCAAGCTCGGAGGCCGGCAGCAGCAGGCGGGGAACGTTGGAGTCCTCCGTCACTGAAGCAAGCAAGCCTCATGTTCGCTTTAAGCTGCCTGGCTGCCGGCCGCCATCTTGGCTGGCAGTTAATTTGCATATCGCCCTGATTAGCCAGTGGGAAGGGTAGCGGATGTACGGCTCATTACCATGTTTCTCTTTTATTAGATAGGATGGGAGCTGTGCTTGCATTTTGGTAAACCCCTCCCCATCAAAAAGCCCCAAACACCAAGGGTGCTACCAAATGAGAAGAGCAGAGGAACCCGACAAATGCTTAAATATGTACATAGTTATCTGTTGTGTCAATATAGTAATACTAGGGGCCCGGTGCATGAAATTCGTGCACTGGGTGGGTGGGTGGGGGTGGGAGGAGTGTCCCTCAGCCCAGTCTGCCCCCTCTCACATACTGGGAGCCCTCAGGCGTTGACCCCCATCACCCTACAATCGCAGGATCGGCCCCTTGCCCAGGCCTGACGCCTCAGACAGAGGCGTCAGGCCTGGGCAAGCGGACCATCATATCCCCCCAACCCCCAGTTCAGCCCCCCACCCAGGCCTGATGCCTCGGCCAGAGGAGTTGACCCTCATCACCCTCCGATCACCAATCACCGGATCGGCCCCTTGACCAGGCCTGAGGCCTCCAGCAGAGGTGTCAGGCCTGGGCAGGGGACCCCCAGCTCCCCGCGGTTGCAGGCTCTGCCCCTGCCCAGGCCTAATGCCTCTGGCTGAGGCGTCCAGCCCGGGCAGCGGGGACCCGCAACTGCAGCAGCCCCACGATCGTGGGCTTCGCTTTAGGCCCAGGCAAGGGACCCCTAGCTCCTGGGACTGCCAGCTTCGACCGTGCCCAGCTCCCATCGCTGGCTCCACCCCTACTTCCTGCTATCACTGGCCAGGGCGGAAAAGGCACCTGATTCTCCAATCATGGCTGGGGGGCAGGGCAAAGGCGGCCCCAGGGCCGCCTTTGCCCTGCCCCCCAGCTCTTAGCTCCCCCCTGGGTTTCCGATCACTGTCAGTGGCAGGGGGCTTCTTCCTGCTTTCCCTTTTGCCTCCCTGCATTGCGCCTACATATGCAAATTAGCCGCCATCTTGTTGGCAGTTAACTGCCAATCTTAGTCGGCAGTTAACTGCCAATCTTAGTTGGCAGTTAATTTGCATATAGCCCTGATTAGCCAATGAAAAGGGTATTGTTGTACGCCAATTACCATTTTTCTCTTTTATTAGATAGGATCAGACACACCTTTCCACCCTCTGGAGCTATTAGTAATGCCATCAGCTGATCCAATACAGACGGTGATTTTCGTGGGGAATCCTCTCCACAAACATACCTTCCTTAATAAGGAGGCATACCACAACAAGGTTTCCTAATATATCACAAACTGACTAAAATAATTAAACTCAGTTTGGGAAAAGGTCCATATCTCTATAGACTTTGGGGATTTTTAGAGAACCCTTTGCTAAGAGTCCCATAATTTATTCTAGGCCAAGCCTCTGAGTTTTCCCGGTGGGCAGATGATGCTATTCTCCAAACTCTTTCTTTGCCTGTCCAAAGGTGTGTGACCACTGCATGTAAAAAGGGGCCTCCCATGTCCTAGAATAAAGTGGTTGCGGTGCCTTTGGGTGACTAGTAGTTACTTCCCTGTGAAGAATGACCACCAGGCCCCCTGGAAGGCCAGCTGTAAATGCCGGCATAATCACCACTTATCTTTTGACTCTTTTTGTTCATAATCTGTCCTTTTCTGCAGAGTAACTTTTGTCTCCCTCCCCTCTCCAGTTTATTTGTAAAGAAATATATTTAAAGTAATAATAAAATGACAGAGTATAGGTTTACCCTTTTGCTATAATTGCTTCCTAGTGAGAGCCCCATCTAAACATGGGAGCTTATCATGGTCCCTTGGGAAGAAGGGGAAAGAATGGGCTGGGGTAATAAGAAATAAGGGTTCCTATTCCCTTACCCTGGAAAGGCTTTCTGAGTCGTCTTTATGTGTTCCACTTCCCTGGTTCCTGAAGTGGGTAGGAGACCACCCGGCTGTAATTTATTTCCTGGGGCAGAAGTGGTAATGTGCGAATGAGGTTCTTTCAACACTCACATGGGTGGAGGTCTGGAATTCATCAGTCGCAGAGGAAAGCGCTGTGTGTTCTGAGTGAGGCAGGGCCCTGACTGGGCATCATGGCTACAGCTGTTTTAGGTAGAAGAACAGTAAAGTATTTTATGAGAATATTTTCATGTTTTAAACATAAATATAAGGTGTCCATCTCGGGGGAGAAGGCCTTAACTCTGACCTTTGGGCTATCAGAAGACAGAGAGACTTTTCACTCTCAGATTGAAGACAATCTTAGTTCTGCCCATACTTGGTCTGCCATGATATATGGAATTTATTACGTCATCTCTTCTAATTTTTATTTTTTTATTACAGTTGACATACATTATTATATTAGTTTCAGGTGTGCACCCCAGTGATTACACATTACATAACTTACTATGGGATCATCCAGATAAATTTTGCAAACATCTGACACCATACATGGTTATTAGAATATTACTTTACATCCTCATGACTGTTCTGTAACAACACATTTATACTTCTTAATCCCTTCATATTTTTGCCCATCCCCCCAAATCCCCTTCCCATCTGGCAACCTTCAACATGTTCTCTGTATCTGTGAGTCTGTTTGAATCTTAGCCAAATGCATATCTTCTCCCCTTTCTGAACTGAAGTTTTCTTGAGGGTCAGCACCATGTACCCTGTGACACCTAGTACAGTGTCAGGTATGTGTATATCTGGCACCTGATATATATTTATTGAATAATCAAGCTCTTTGGCATCTCTGTACCTTAGTTTCCTCATCTATAATAGTGATTTCGTAAGGGTTGTGGTGAAGATCAAATGAGCTAATACATGTATAACTCTTAAAGCAGTGCCTGGTACAGAGTAGGAAATTGGTATTCCCCTGGAATATGGAAAGTATGGGAGAGAGAAGTGGGGGAGGGATTCCTCTTTCTTTGCTCTCCAGGAATGAAGCGGACTGAGGATGAATAGATAAGCTGAGAGAAGATATGCAATTACAACATATTGACTATACATTTCAATTACTGAAAGTTATAAGAATTAAAACAATTAGTTTATACCAACTAAAAAAATATTCTAGGGATTAGTAGCTACATGGTAGAATGAAAATAAAAAAAGAGAACATGAAAAAATGATAATCACATGTTTAGTTAGGTTCTAATAGCTTTTCATTTAGAGATTCTTTCACAAAATTTGCTCCAGTCTTATAACAAGTTTGCTAGGAAAACTGTGAAATTTAGCATTGTTTTGAGGGCATCAAAGAGCTGGGGAGGAAAAATAAATCTCCAAAGCAGATTCTAATGTGGTTGGGCTAAAAGACACGGTGCAAAGCTGGATTGTTTGGTGGGATTTGGGTCCATAGGAGATTTCAGAAGTGCTTTATGTTTGTCATGGTCCTTCAGGCTAAGTGTTGTTGTTGTTTTTTTTATCCTAGCCTTCTAAACAAGGACATAAATTTTCCAGAATGTTCATTCTTCCCGTAAAATACTGTGACACAGCTAGCGTTATCAGACAAGTGCATCCTGCTCATCAGGGAAGGGATGCTGAAACCTAATGAATCCTAAGTCCAGTAATGATGTCTGGATGCTACTGAGGCGATTACCCTAGATTGCTTCTGACATTTGTGTCTTCATATCACAGTGCCAGCATTCTTCAGTTCCTCTCAGTACATGCTGAGCTTGCTTAACAGATAAGCGTAGGTCTGTGTGAGGAATTTACACTTACAGAGCCTTCTAAACCTGTGCTGTTCAATATGTTAGCCATTAACCATGAAGTGGCCATCCTATCTAATAAAAGAGAAATATGGTAATTAGCGTACAACCGCTACCCTTCCCATTGGCTAATCAGAGAGATATGCAAATTAACTGCCAGCCAAGATGGCGTCCAGCAGCCAGGCAGCTGGAAGCGAACATAAGGCTTGCTTGCTTCAGTGACGGAGGAATCCAACGTTCCCCGCCTGCGGCTGCCGGCCTCTGAGCTTACAGTTTGAAACATTGTAACAAATATAGAAGATAAACAAAACCCCAGCAACCAGCTTTCAGCCGGCCCAGGACCTCAGAGCTGGAGTTGATACTGTGTTTCGATTGTAGAACCCAAACAAACCAGATACCTGCTTTCAGCAGCGGAGGCCTAAAAGCTGGAGCCAAGCCTCAGAGCTAAAGCTGGCCCAGAATAAAAAAAAAAAAAGAAAAAAAGGAGCGGTTGGGAGCTTCAGTCACCCGCCAGCCAGAAAACAGCCCTCAGCCCCTCACCCAGACTGGCCAGGCACCCCAGTGGTGACCCCCACCCTGAAGGGTGTGTGACCAGCTGCAAACAGCCATCATCCCCTCATCCAGGCTGGCCAGGCACCCCAGTGGGGACCCCCACCCTGATCCAGGACACCCTTCAGGGCAAACCCGCCGGCCCCCACCCATGCACCAGGCCTCTACCCTATATAGTAAAAGGGTAATATGCCTCCCAGCACTGGGATCAGTGTGACAGGGGGCAGCACCCAACCCCCCTGATCACCCTGCGGCTCTGTGTGTGACAGGGGGCGGGGCCACAACCTCCCTATCCGCCCTGCTCTGTGCGTGACAGGGGAAGGCGCCCCAACCACCTGACCAGCCCTGCTCTGTGCCTGATAGGGGGGAGATCCCCAACCCCCTGATCGCCCTGCGGCTCTGTGTGTGACAGGGTGCGGTATCCCAACACCCTGATCGGCCCTGCTCTGTGTGTGATGGGGTATGGCACCCCAACCACCCCCCCACAGGCCCTGGTCTGTGTGTGACAGGGTAGAGCCATAACCTCCCCATTGGCCCTGCTCTGAGTGTGAGAGCGGCGGTGCCCCAACCCCCTGATCGGCCCTGCTCTGTGGGTGATAGAGGGTGTCGCCCCAACCCCCTGATAGGCCCTGCTCTGTGCATGACAGGGGGCAGCGCCCCAACCCCCTGATTGGCCCTGCTCTGTGTGTGACAGGGGGTGGCGCTGCAACCTCCCTATCGACCCTCCTTGAGTGTGACAGGGGGCAGTGCCCCAACCCCCCAATCGGCCCTACCCTGAGCGTGACTGAGGGTGGCATTGCAACCTCCCAATCCGCCCTGCTCTGTGCATGACAGGGGGCGGCGCCCCAACTCCCCAGTTGGCCCTGCTCTGAACCCGACCAGGGGCTGCACCTAGGGATTGGGCCTGCCCTCTGCTACCGGGAGCAGGCCTAAGCCAGGAGGTCGTTATCTCCCGAGGGGTCCCAGACTGTGAGAGGGCACAGGCTGGGCTGAGGGCCCCCCCCTTCCCCCCCCGAGTGCACACATTTTTGTGCACTGGGCCTCTAGTTTACAATAAAGCAAAATTTAAATATTGGTTCCTCCGTCATACTAGCCACATTTCAGGTGCTTCATACTCAAGTATGTCCAATGGCTACCATATTAGACAGCACAGATATTAAACATATCCATTGTTGCACAAGGTTCTTTTGGATGGTGCTGCCTTAGACTATGGTGTAAGGCAAGAAAATGTACTGATTTCTAATAGAAAGCAAGTGTGTCTATTCTTAAACCCAACCTGGCAGGCTTGCAAAAAGAATAATTTAGGAAGAGTTCATTCTCCCCATATGGCAATCCAGAATAGGTTCTGTTCAACTACCACTGATTTTTAAATGGTTATGGATCTTTAATTATATTTTGAGAGCTGCCAAAAAAAAAATACAATAAATTTATAGTTTTTAGTTCCTTTTTCTTTTTCACCCAGCCACCCAAACTGCCTCCCATCTGGCAACCATCAATTTGCTCTCTCTATCTATGAGTCTGTTTCTGTTTTGTTTATTCACTAATTTTGTTTTTTACAATCCACATATAGTGAAAAAATATAGTATTTGTTTTTCTCTTTCTGACTTATATCACCCTCCAGGTGCATCCATGTTGTCACAAATGGTAAAATTTCATTCTTATTTTATGGCCAAGTGATATTCCATTATATATATGCACCACATCTTCTTTATCCAATCGTCTATCAGTGGACACATATATTGGCCATTGTGAATAATGCTTCAGTAAACATAGGGATGCATATATCTTTTCAAATTACGTAGTGTGTTGGATTTTTTTTTATAAATACCTAGAAATGGCATTGCTGGGTCATATGGTAGTTCTATATTTAACATTTTGAGGAACAAAAACTGTTTTCTATAGTGACTGCACCAGTGTGCAATACCACCAAAAGCACAAATTGCTAGTTACAAAAAAATAGTCACAGGGATGTGAAGTACAATATAGGTTATATAGCCAATAATCTATATAAAACCCTAATATGCAAATAGACCAAATGGCAGAACAACTGAACAACTGAACATCCAGTCGCTATGATGTGCGCTGACCACCAGGAGGTGTGCACGGAACATGGTGGGCATTGGGAGCAGGCAGCAGAGTGCAGAACATGGCAGGTGTTGGCCAGGGCAGGATGGTGGAGCAGGTGAGTGGGGCACCAGACCAATGCTGCTGGCGCCAGCCTGCTCGCACCTGCTGCCCAGCACCATCAGTGGATGCGAGTGGTGGCTGCTGGCCTCGATTTCCCCTCAGGGCTTCTCCAACTCCCGTCTGCTCCTGAGGGGTGATCAGGGCAGCAGCCACAGCTTGCACCCACTGATGGCACTGACCCTGCTCCCAACTGCTGCTAGCGCTGGCCCCATTCGCTCTGCACTGTCAGCGGGTATGAGTGGAACTGGAGCTGTCAGTGCGTGGGAGCAGTGGCCACGGGAGCAGGGCTGCTGGCAGACAGAGTACTGGGGGGCCGGGGCAGGAGGGGCCGGGCGAGGGCATGGAGAATAGGCCGAGACCTGCCCCTGTGCCCACCATAGCCTCATGGCCCACAGTTCCTTTCAAGATGCACGAATTCATGCACTGGGCCACTAGTATGATAAATATGTATGGTACCAGGTGAGTACTAGACTTGTTGGGCGAATCATTTTAAGTTATTTAAATGTCTACTATGCTATAAACCTGAATCAAATATAATATTGAATGCCAACTATAATTGAATATTTTTTAAATTTAAAGTAAATAAAAGTAAATATAAAATAAAGTAAAATAAAATGTAAGGCTGTAATGAAGTCCTAAGTTATAGGAAACCATGAAGCTGGAAAATTTTATCAGGGTGGTAGAGTATATATTTGAGATACATATTCATATATATATATTTATATTTGAAACCAGTCAGCTTGGATAGGGGATCTAGTGTTGCCTCTGGGCAATTAGTGGCTCCAGGCAAAACTTACCCCATGGGATTGTGCTGAGGATTCTTTGTAGAAGCATGAGTGAAATATAGGTGCCTGGTAACTGTGAGGCCCTTTCCCAGTTCCTCTCCTCTTCCTTACCTTCTCCTCAGGGCCCTCCTTTCCATCCTCCTCCCTTGCACCCTGGAGCCTAGAACCTGCCATTTCTATGCTGGCCACTCTGTGTTTCAGGATCTAGCTGTGCTGGAGAGAGAAACTCTTCTCTCTTTCTGTGGCATCCCCCCAGAAAGGAACACCAATAGGGGGAACCTCATGCCCCATGGTAGGCCACTGACAGAGAGATTTTTGGCAACATTTCAGTATCAAAAGGGGTAAAAGCATGGATGGACCTGGAGATTATCATGCTAAGTGAAATAATCCAGTTAGAGAAAGACAAATACATATGATCCCACTTATATGTGGAATCTAATGAACAAAGTAAAATGATGAACAAAATAGAAACAGAGTCATGGATACAGGGAACAGACTGACAGTTGTCAGAGGGGAAGTGGGTGGGGTGAGTGGGATGAAAAAAGGTGAAGAGAATAGCCAAAGAACATGTATCCATAGCCCACGGACACAGACAACAATGTGGTTAGGGCCAGAGGGAGGGAAGAGCAGGGTTTGGGGGGAGGGAGGCAAATGGGAAGGGGAAATGGCAGACATCTATAATAATTTCAACAAGGAAAATTTTACGAAGGGGTGGAACAGCATTAAAGTGGAAATCAGGAGATCAGGATATCTCAATGCTCACAATGATTTCTGCAAATCCTATACATCATGGTATTCCTCTTTTATAAAATGGTAAGATTGGACTAGAAAGTCTTTTCTTGCCCCTTTCCATTCAAACTTCAGTAAGAATCACTAACTTCCTGTCAGCTATAGTAGCTATTCTGTGAGGTCAGGGACTCAGGCTGCCCACTCTCTACCATATTTCCCACAGCCCAGCACAAAGCCAGCCCCTGAGTAGGTGCCCAGTGCATATCTGTGGGATGTATGAATGAATGAATGAATGAATGAATGAATGGAGACAACCTGCACCCCCTGTATGCGTTTTCCTCTCACCCCCGACCTTCACCCCACCCAGCCTCTTGCACCCACTATGTCCAGTACCACCACCGCTGTCCCTTTTCTTTTTAGTTAGTCCCAGCAGCTCTGTGGTATTACAGCATCAGCTCTGATTTTCCATAGAGCTGGTGCTGGAAAACAAACTGTACTGTGTAATTATCCTTGTAACACTCTCCAGAAGACTTTCAACTTAATCAAATTACTGAGATTTAAAAACATTAGAACAGAAATGAGCTTGTTAGAGTAAATTAGGCTTCATAAATGTGTTCCCTCTTTACTAGAAAACATTGATTTCTGTGGTCACCTTCTCTAAATTATTGAAATCGGAGTGGCCCGCTTTAACTGGCAAGGAGAAATGTCGTTAGTGGTTTGTGGGGATGAGGAAAGGAATAAAGGGGAATGGGGAACAGAGCTGGCTATAGGATTAATGGGGAAACAGACACACTGTTTCCTGCCCTGGTGAGACTCTGTAAGAATAATAAGACTATAATGAAATAGTCAATCTGAGAGCGGACTGGACACATGGAATGCTGAGGGGTGCAGGATAAAGAAAGAACCTCATTATTCCATAGCACGAATGGGAATTTCCCAGGGAAGACGATCTTTGCTTTTATGATGCTACAAGTTGGCCTAACAGAACCATCCCACATCTTACCAGGACGCCTTTGACCCCTGGGCTCTCAATGTCCTGGTCTCACAGTCCCTATTCCTCACAGGGCTCTCATGTGGGTTTGCCAGCCCCCAAACGATCTGCTTTAGACTCGGAGCTCCTTGGAGGTCACAGTAATCACTGGGGGAATGCAGAGTGGCCCTCGCTGGAGCCTCCTAACCAGCAGTTTGGAGAGGAGAGCAGAGGCTGTGGCCAACCATAGTGAGGCCCCACTGGGGCTGGTCAGAGGAAGGGCGGGAGCAGAGGCAGCAGCCAGCCTCTGAGTTGCTGCTGTCAATACACAATCATGTTCTCTCCTCTGGGAGGAGCCCCTGGTACTGGGGAACTGGTCAAGGGAGAGAACTGTGTTTCTTGAATTAGGGCCAGTGGGAACTCCCAGAGGTGATGACCTCATGCTGTTCGCTTGCTCTTGGGGAAAAAATGAAGGCTCTCCCAACCAATGCCCAGATCCTTCAAAGCCTGAAACAGACTGGCTTCTTTAGGAACTGTCTGAACCAGGGGTCCTCAAACTTTTTAAACAGGGGGCCAGTTCACTGTCCCTCAGACCATTGGAGGGCCGGACTATAGTTTAAAAAAAAAAAACTATGGACAAATTCCTATGCACACTGCACATATCTTATTTTGAAGTAAAAAAACAAAACGGGAACAAATACAATATTTGTATTTGCATGTGGCCCGCGGGCCATAGTTTGAGGACCCCTGGAACACTGCTTCCCTTCCACACCTGCACCAAATTCAACTAGAAAGAAAAGATCTCCAAGTAATAACAGCAACACTAATAATAGTGGCTAACATACAACATTTATTTACTACATTCCAGAAAATGTGTGCACTTACTATGTGTTAACTCGGTTTATCCTTACAAAACCTTATAAGATTGGTATTATTATTGTTCTGTTTTAAAAATGAAGAAGCTAAGGTACAAAAGAGTAGCCTGTTCAAGGTCACAGAGCTAGTAAGTGGTGGAGTCTGAGATTTGAACCTAAGCTTTTGGTTTCAGAGTCTGGACTCTTAGCCACTATATTAAGAACACTCCCTCCAAATTGAAAATTCATGAAAGATCTATTATGGGCCGCGCACAGAGTAGGCCTTATGGTGGTCTATGCATCTGAGGAATAGGGAATGCATGTCTCCACTCAGGACTGGATAAGAAAGTAACTTATGGGTTCCTTTTTCAAAAATTATGAAGAATTTTTAGATGGTGATATTAAACCACACCACTTTAAACCAAGCACAGAATCCTTTTGAAGGACAGCACAGGAAGCTGGCCCTGCCCCATCAATCAGAAAAATAAAACAAGACCTAGAATATAGAGCAAGTAACAGAATATTTGTAAAAGGAAAGTGTAATGAAAGCGTTGAAAAGGAGGTGATTTAGTCATTGTGAAGGCATCAAGGGAAAGGTGACATCTTTGAGAAAGTCAGCATGCAGCCAAAAAGTGGAGGTCATGCCAACGGACTAGGAAGGAAGGTTACAAAATGAAGACGATACTTCCCAGGCAGGAGTCAGGGTCAGCAGAGCGAGCACATGTGCACGGTGTTGACCTGTCACTCAGCTACACTTGTTCTGAAACAAAAATTTCTTAAAGAGGCCTGGTAAGATAGGTGTGGAATGAAAATAGTTCCAAAAGTAGGAAAATAATGCTTCTGGAGCTACAGGTCAAAACCAGCTGTGGCTGAGATCATAGGCAGCAGGAGGCCAGCTCCAAATGACCGTGTCTGCACAACTGTTTGTCTCATAATAGGTCACTCCAAGATTTGAGAGACCAGAGAAGAAAAGTACTAAAGGAGATTTTTAGTTCAAATGAACTAGATCCAGGGGCCTTCTCAGGGTCAACAGGCAGGATGCAGGGGAAGGAGCAGCTTAATTACCATCATTTATAGCCCTGCACTGCAAAGGTGGACCTTTATACAGTAGCTGTAATTTATTCTGTATGTAACCAACAGAGAATGCATTCCACACCCCTGACATATGTTGCTTAACACAGAGTGTAGAACAGTCAGTGGGCCACCTCTCCACTCCAGGGCCTTCCTTCAATGCCCCTCCCCCAGTGTTTCCACCTCCTTAAGCCTCACACCTACTTCCTGCTTCCCTCTGTCCCTCACTCCCCCCTCTTGTTCTCCACCCAGGACACAAATGATTCTGGCCAGCTCAGAGCAGTCTTGCTTGGTCCCTGTGTTCCAGGCTGCATCTCAATAGGATCAGGGCACATCTGGCTACACAGCAGGAGGGCCACGCTACAAAGTGCAAAAATAAAACCACAAAAGATCAAAAGAAAAGCATCCTAGGCAAGAAATTACCCTTATCTTTATCTCCACGGAATCCATCAAGTACAAGCATCTGAGAGATGGCAAGCAGTAAGATAACAAAAGGGAAGCAGGGAAGAAATTAAAAGCAGCCTCCAATCATTAGCCCTTGAGCTGGCTTGGTAGGGCCTTAAAAGGCTCTGGGAAGGTATCCCACAGATAGATCCTTCATTAGGAATGGACTGGAGCAAAATAGACAACCTGCTGATCATCAGGCCTTAAGATGACAGCCTGGCTGAGCCAAGTTAAATCAGGAAAGCCGATTTCATTTATACATTGCACACTGTTTGTATTTTTTCTTTCCTGCTTAGAGTGTGCACTCTGCCTCATCTTGGGGTTTGATGTTTTGCTTGGTGGAGTGTGGATAATCTTCACCTTTCTGCACCCACACCTGTGCCTAGGATAACTCCTGTAGGTGCATGTCCCCACGGAAGGCCAGAGAACTCGACGGTGGCAATATAGCAGCTGTGAATACCTCTTCCTCTGATAGTAATTTGTTTCTAACACCAGCATCTAATCTCTTAACTGGGTCACATTTCTATATATTTAGGATGAAGCTAGCCTGCCCATGCTTAAGCGAATTTATACATCGTATTAGAAACAAAACCCACCAAGATTTTTCTGGGGGGTGTTTTGTTTAGGTGTTTAGATTATGACCTGGGTCAGTTATGGGCTGATTAGTACACTCTTTGCAGTCAGTGTTTTATTCAAACTGGGGTAACTGATCATAAATGACAAAGAAGGTTTGGACTGAAGGTCAAAATCCTGTCACTCCAATCTGTTATTTATATAGATGCCATGTGCTACAGCATGGCCATTTGTACCATGTGCATTCACATTTTTAAACATCTTATTGTTGATGCCAGGCTGTTGTGTTCAGTTGTGCAGGGAGCGCACAGCATGACTCCAGAGGAGCCATTCACATTTGTAAAATTTGTGGATGGCACCCTCGGAAGCTGTGCACTTTAAAATCTGCATGGTCATATGCTCTGGGTATGTCTGTTCTCCTACAGGGACAAAAGCATTAAT
Source organism: Myotis daubentonii (assembly GCF_963259705.1). NCBI lineage: Eukaryota > Metazoa > Chordata > Mammalia > Chiroptera > Vespertilionidae > Myotis > Myotis daubentonii. Next base: position 61,285,229 of record NC_081840.1, on the reverse strand, counting down.
CTAGTCAATAACACAGAGTAAGGATACGGAGGTGCCAGTGCCCTCCCTGCCTATCAAAAAGAACTGTGACAAAGGCAAATGCATAAAGACAGCAAAATCGCATTGAATGCCCTAACGCTGTATCTGTGGTACGGAGAGAGGGCTGTTGGGAAACAAAGAAGAGAGTTATTAACTCTGCTTGAAGGAATCAAGGGAGACTTTGCAGAGGAGATGACATTAGACTGGTGTTAAGGGATGAGTAGGTATTACATAAAGTGAATAAAGAATTTCAGGCAGAGGAATCCCTGTATAAAAAGACATAATAAAGAGGACAGCTTTTAAAGGCAGGTGCTAGAAAACGATGGAGATGTGGGTGGTTACAGGCATGAAGCTTTGGAGTGAAAGATACAGCAGAAGACGGTGGGGTAGGCCCAGATCACAAAGGACCCTGTTCAACTGTTTGGACATCTAGGATAACATTTTATAAAGAAATGGATTCACAAAGGGCAATGGGGCTGGGGGGGGGGCATATGTAATGCTTTCAACAATAAAGATTTATTTTTAAAAAATGGATTCAATGCTGACTGCTTGGTCAGTAAAGCTCCAAATAGAAAAGTGGCAGCCAGTGAGCCTGTATCTTGCCTGTGGAGGCAGTAAAGTAATAAGACCATGGACTCTGGACTGGAGATGCATGTGAGTCCCTCATAATTATTTAACTTCTGTACAGTTCAGTTTCATTAGCTCTTAAAAGGGATTCATAACAGTACCTGCTTCATGGAGTTGGTGTGAGTTTTACATGAGATAGTCTAGAATGTAATTCATTTGTCACAGTGTCTGGCATTTTGTAATTGCACCATAACTATTGGTTGATCATCTTGTACTGTTGCTGCTTCTCTTCCTGCCCTTGCCCTCCCCTCCTCCCATCATCATCATCACAAATTTCATAGAGCCCACAGTTCAAATTTTCTCCTTAATCCTGCTCTGACTAGTTTATAAATAACTAGTCTGAGTGGACATTAAACCTCAGCTCATCTGAATATCTACTTGGCATTAGTGGTACTGAAAGCAGATGAAAACCTCAAATATTTTGCCTTCTCACATCACATAACACTTTTTTTTTTTTTTTTTTACACAGCTCCACTGCCTTCTGCCTTCTGGTGTACTCAAGTGTGGGGCATGTGCACTGTTTACTGTTCATTGCTTTACCACAATTTTCATTTATTATAAACTATAGCAAAGGTCAGTTTAAGCTATTTTAAAGGGAATTTCTGGGAAGGAGAACTGTTAATCTGTGACTTTGCCATTACTCCTCCCTTCGCCGTAGAGAGAAGGAGAGGGAGAGAGAGAGATAAATATACAATTGGCTTCTTTCCTAAGTAATACTATATAACCCCTATATTTAAACTGACAACACAAGCATCTCTCTTTAACATTTTAATGAAATAAAGTTGGACCAAGCCTTTCTGCTTTTCTGATGACAAGCCTTGGCTCATACTCAGAACTCCCAGTTTAGCTTCGACGAGATGAAGACACTTCTGAGAGACCAAGGACCCCCTGCAGCTCAATGCTCCCTTTTTCTTTCCATTAAGAACATTTGGTGTGTGACTGGAACATAATGTTTGGGCCCAACATGAAATGGTACAAGGACAAGCCTTTCACCGGGTTCTCAGATCTCTTTCCAAAGGTGCACTCAGCACTTCATCTCTCTATTTATATACCAGTGTCCACATCCTAAAGTCGTTGCAAGAGTTACCTCTAAGATCTGACAAACCAGCGGCTTGTGCCAGTGCCAGTGCCCCCCCCCCCCCTCCCCGCTTTGGCAAGCCCCAGACAGCTGGCTGTCCAGTGATTCAGGGAGGTAACCAGGGGAAGGAGATGGAGAGATCAGCTCCTGATCAGAAATCCTCGGGTCTCATAGCAATGAAATCATTCCAGAAGTCTCATTCTCCAATAGTGTTCATTAAGGGCAAAGGGAATATTGAATGGCTACAAAAAAAAAATAGCTTTGCATGACTTTTATTTTTCTGCTTCCATCACATTCCCACTGCACATACCTGGACTACCTTTTTGGGTATCTTTTCTCTTTTAACAGCCTTTTATTGAACTATATGCCAGGCACCTAATAAGGAGTTCCATAAATACTGCCCTGATCTTTGCATTAAATACCAGGCCCTTTCATTTTCATTTTTACAGATATAGAACTGGAAGGTGGAAGTTCATACCGGAGTATCTGAGCAATAATTGGAGTTGAGATTTAGCCAATCAAAACTCTTTTACCTTCTGCTACATTTCAGCATTTAATACGTCTTCAAATTGCCCCTGGAGAGAGAGGTGCAGCCTCCCTCAGAGATGCTTCTTAGTCCCTTTTGACATTTGGGGATCACACTGAACAAATCAAATGATCTGTGGGGCTTTGACGGGAGAACCCTGTCATTGCTTTAATCTGTCAGTAACATGGGGGCTGTGCAATATGAGTTAGTGTTACAAACCATGTGCAGCAAGAGAAGTTAGCTAACTACTGTGTGGTCCCATTTATAAAAGTCCAAAAGGAGGCGAAACGAATTGATGGTGTCAGGAATCAAGGAAGTGGTTATTTTCCTTGATGGAGATGAAAGGGGCCACAGAGATTCCGGGGTGCTGGCAGCACATGTTCAGTTTTATGATGTGGAACTGATGATATGGGATTGTTCGATAGGTGAAAACCAATCAAATCGTGTACTTATGATAAGTGCACTTTCCTGTATGTATGTTCTAATCCAATAAAAACATTTTAAAAAGTTGCATCAGGCTGAGAGCTCAAAGGGTTTTGAAGCAACTTCTTTTGAATTATCTGACACCTTTACAATGTATTAAAATTTTCAGAGGAAAAAAGATAATAGTTCATGAAAGAAAAAATATCTTAGAAAATTGCCCTCCGTATCTTTCCATTATTGCTAATGTTTCATCTACTATGTTGGGTTTAGTGTGAACATTTGAATCCCAGTCCGTTGCCATGGTTTTAAGTGCTAAAATTGAAATCCAAAGTAACAATTCTCCTTCTTTCCCTCTACTGTGTGATGCCGATTATGATGAAAGTGGTTAGTTCTTTTTTGTTTATTTTTTAAATGTATCTTTATTGTTTAAAATATTACAGATGCCCTCCTTTTTGTCCCATTGACCCCTCTCTACTCCACGCCCACCCCTCCCAGGCCCTCACCGCACTATTGTCTGTGTCCATGGGTTTTAACCTTACTGATCATTAAAGTAATCACTGACGTATTTTATCATATACATAAAAGGCTAGTACATTCGGATTGTGTTGGATTACCAGCCCCTGCTAAAGTATATGTTATTGCCTAAGAATAAAAGAAGTTGTATCCAAAAGAGAAATTTTCAAATAATGAGACACTATGATTCTGACTAGAAAACCCACAAACAAGGATGTAAGCCTTTACATCCTTTCTGTGGCACTATTATAATGTGTATGAAAATAGCCTACATTAATAGTGAATGCTTATTATATACCAGATATTGTTTTAAGCATATTGCATTGGGTTAGCTCCTTTATTAACCCTATGAAAGGGGTCTCTTGTTAACTTCATTTTATAGACAAGGAAACTAAGGCACACACATGTTATGTAACTTACCTAAGATTATACAGCTGGCAAGAGATGGAGCTGGGACATACACCTACTTAGTTTGGCTTCTGTCTTCAGGTAAAGGGCAAGTGGTCATGCACAAGGCTTCACTCCCTCGCTCCCCAATAACTTAAAAAGTCTGTTGGCATTTCAGGAACATTTTAAGTGGAATAACAGTGAGGGCTTGACAGCCATGAGGTAAGAAAATGGGGTGACAATTCCAGAAATTAAAGGTCAGTGACAATTACATGAAGAGAGTTCATTTGATGGAAAGGAGAGAATGGGGGATAATGCCAGAGGCAGGAAAGAGAATGGTGTAACTTAGGGTAGTTTTATAAAGGACTTTGACACAGAAAGTGCTATTGTTTTCAGGTGAACTAATCATCATATAACTGGTGAACTATTAAAAAACCTATACAGATCTGGCTGGTGTGTCTTGGTTGGAGCATTGTCCCATGCACTGAAGGGTCACAGGTTTGATTCCCTGTCAGGGCACATACCTAGGTTGCAGGTTCCATCTTGGTCAGGGTATGTACAGGAGGCAACTGGTCAATGTTTCTCTCTCTCTCTCTCTCTCTCTCTCTCTCTCTCTCTCTCTCTCTCTCTCTCTCTCTCTCCCTTCTTCTCTCTCAAATAAATAAAAAGATATCCTCAGGTGAAAAAAAAAACACAAAAAAACATGTATGGACATCCTAAGCATTTGGAAGATAATGCATACTACCTGATCAAATGTAGGCCTGGCACCCTAGGTCATTTGGTTGCACCACTTCCAGGCCTCCTGGTCTTTAGACAAAAAGGAAATTAGACACACCTGGCCTAAGATATGCCTTCTAACAAGAAATTTTAAAATTTCACATGCTTGAACTGATGAATGGAATAACATGAAAACTGCTTCTTTCTCTTCATTTGCAAAAGTAGAGCTGGACTTGAAGAAATAGATGGAAAGGAAAAACAGACTTCATATTTAGTTAGCCTCAGAATACACATGACCTGAGAGCTCCCTATTTAGCTCACCTCCCTGCTTTTGCTGCAAATGTTTGCTGATGCTACAGCTTACAAAGTACAAATCTGCAGGGGCCTCGGACCCCTTTGGTACACTCTTTTCCATGATTAGGTAAATGTCAGTGGAAAATCACCATGTATTTAGTGTTTTAATAAAACTGCAATATTGTTTATTTTGTGGCCTCAGGTTCCAAAAGGGAAAGAAACAGCCACATTAAACTTTGCCCCTAAAACTCCTGCAGCTTCCTCCAGGATACTTCTAAATGTTATTCCCCTGCCACCCGAGCTATGTTTTCACTAGAACATCCTCCACAGCTAATTCGAGGCGATAATCATAGGACCGGCCAGGGTCATTTTCAGGCTCGAGGAAAGAAATAGAATCCAGATTGTGTGTCACCAGAAACATAACTTTAATTCCTAACTTCCAGCTCCTTGATGACAAGGTCACCAAATGCCAAACTTAGATCTCAGAACAGTAATTCTACCAGGAACACACAGGCATGAAATCTATATCAGCTTCTATTTTCCTGCCTAACCCTCAGAGGGCTGCATCTCCACCTCCAACCTCAGTGTCAAGCACTAGCTTTGTGCATTGCACTGTCTGGGACATTGGCAAGAGTCGAGGGGTGAATAAACCAGCTGTACCTGACTTCACAGTGCCCATCAGATCCAAGTGGCTCTGAGATGTCATCCCAGGTTCTCTTGACACTGCTGTCCACTTGTGCTTATAGCAAGTTGTCACATGGACAGTGGATTTTCACGGGCCAGGAAGTCTTCTCACTCAACTCTTTCTCACCTGTTCTAATGCTTATGTTTTTAAAAGAAATATGGACAAATTTATAGATAACTTAAAATGCAAATATACCCTATATTTGAAACAGCACAATGGCACATATTAATTCTCACGCATGACTATAGTTAGCATCTTTTTAGAGAGTTCCTTTTTTATTTTTATTGTATTTATCTTTATTTATTTATTTATTTTATTGATTAAGGTATTACATGTGTGTCCTTATCTCCCCATTACCTCCCAAACCCTCCACTTATGCCCTCACCCCCCCCCACCCACCCCCACACGGTGTCTGTGTCCATTGGTTAGGCTCATATGCGTGCATACAAGTCCTTTGGTTGATCTCTCCCCCTTATCCCCACCCTCCCCTACCTTCCCTCTGAGGTTTGATGGTCTGAAAGATGCTTCTCTGTTTCTGGATCTGTTTTTTGTTCATCAGTTTATGTTCATTATTTTCCATAAATGAGTGAGATCATGTGATATTTATCTTTCTCTGACTGGCTTATGAGAAGGAAGAGAGAACCCAATGGCTTTAAATACTGGAGACCTGGTGTCAGAAGAAAGATTCCTCACAGAAGATGAGAAAGGGAGGAAGGGACAAAACAGTGTTTTCCTACCTCACTTCTCTGACAGACGTGTTCACATACAGATTGAACTACATTTGGTACAGGTGGTAAGAACATTTTAAGGTTTCTATATATATGATAAATAATTTCCCAACCATGTGACTAAATATTACTATTTAATTTATTACTTAGTTATTGAACTATTATCATTCACTAGAGGCCCGGTGCACAAAAATTTGTGCACTCAGGGGGGAGGAGGGGTCCTTCAGCCCGGCCTGTGCCCTCTCACAGTCTGGGACCCCTTGGGAGATAATGACCTGCTGGCTTAGGCCTGCTCCAGGGTGGTAGAGGGCAGGCCCAATCCCTAGGTGCAGCCCCTGGTCAGGCTCACAGCAGGGCCAATTGGGGAGTTGGGGCGCCGCCCCCTGTCATGCACAGAGCAGGGCGGATTGGGAGGTTGCGATGCCACCCTCAGTCACGCTCAGGGTAGGGCCGATTGGGGGGTTGGGGCACCACCCCCTGTCACACTCAAGGCAGGGTCGATGGGGAGGTTGCGGCGCCACCCCCTGTCACGCACAGAGCACGGTCAATCAGGGGGTTGGGGCACTGCCCCCTGTCACTCACAGAGCAGGGCCCATCAGGGGGTTGGGGAGCTCCCCCGTCACTCACAGAGTAGGGCCGATAGGGGAGTTGGCGCACCGCCCCCTGACACCCACAGAGCAGGGCCGATCAGGGGGTTGGGGCACCCCCACACTCACACTCAGGGCAGGGCCGATGGGGAGGTTATGGCTCTACCCCATCACACACAGAGCAGGGCTTGTGGGGAGGGGGGGTTTGGGGCGCCACCCTCTATCACCCACAGAGCAGGGCTGATCAGGGGGTTGGGGCGCCGCCACTCTCACACTCAGGGCAGGGCTGATGGGGAGGTTATGGCTCTACCCCGTCACACACAGAGCAGGACCCGTGGGGTGGGGGGGTTGGGGCGCTGCACCCTGTCACACACAGAGCTGCAGGGTGATCAGGGGGTTGGGGAGCTCCCCCCTATCAGGCACAGAGCAGGGCTGATCAGGGGGTTGGGGCACCTTCACCTGTCACGAACAGAGCAGGGCCGATAGGGAGGTTGTGGCCCCACCCCCTGTCACACACAGAGCCGCAGGGCGATCAGGGGGTTTGCACACTGCCCCCTGTCATGCTGATCCCAGTGCCAGGAGGCCTCTTAGCTCCGCTGATCCTGGTGCTGGGAGGCATATTACCCTTTTACTATATAGAATAGAGGCCTGGTGCATGTGGGGGCTGGCTGGTTTGCCCTGAAGGGTGTCCTGGATCAGGGTGGGGGTCCCCACTGGGGTGCCTGGCCAGCCTGGATGAGGGGATGATGGCTGTTTGCAGCTGGTCACACACCCTTCAGGGTGGGGGTCCCCACTGGGGTGCCTGGCCAGTCTGGGTGAGGGGCTGAGGGCTGTTTTCAGGCTGGGACTGAAGCTCCCAACAGTTCCTTTTTTTCTTTGTTTTTTTAAATTCTGGGCCAGCTTTAGCTCTGGCTCCAGCTCTGAGGCCTCAGCTGCTGAAAGTAGGTATCTGGTTTGTCTAGGTTCTATAATCAAAACTCTGTATCAACTCCAGCTCTGAGATCCCAGCCAGCTGAAAGCTGGTTTCTGGGGTTTTGTTTAGCTTCTATAATTGTTAAAATGTTTCTTAAACTGCAAGCTCAGAGGCCGGCAAGGCAGGCGGGGAACATTGCAGTCCTCGGTCACTGAAGCAAGCAAGCCTCATGTTCAGTTTAAGCTGCCTGGCTGCCAGCCGCCACCTTGGCTGGCAGTTATTTTGCATATCTCACTGATTAGCCAATGGGAAGGGTAGCAGTCGTACACCAATTACCATGTTTCTCTTTTATTAGATAGGTTGATGTTTCCTGTTCAGTTCCAGGCTCTGCTTCATATAGCTATGTGTGTGTATTTTTAATTTTTACCAAAACCTGTCTTTTCTGTACTATAAAAGTTTCCCTGACTTTTGAACAAAAGATTTGAGTGGAAGACCTAACCTTTTAGTTGCATAATTGGTTTCTCCCAATTTGTTGGGATTCTTAGGCATGACCATGAACAGGGACATGGCACAAATTCACTCAATGTAATGGCTAAAGACTGGACCACAACAGATATGAAGATTCATGGCTAAATCCAACCTTATTTTGGACATGTATTAGGGCAAAGAATGCTGAATACTAGCAAATAAAAAGAAAAACATTCATTGTAGCTACAAACATTCCCTATCTTCCGGTGTTAGGGACATATGACTACCTCCCTGTATTATCCAGAATAGGTGCAAGGAACCGGAACATTCACATGGAAGGAAAGAAATAGGATCAGAATTAGGAAATTGGCTCATGAAAGAAATCTCATTGGAGGAGCGGGGATGGAGGTCGTAAGAAGTCCTCTCATCTCTGCTTACCCTTCCTCATAACTGTGAGAGAGCAATGAACTGCGTAGAAAGTGGTGGCAGAACTCTTTTTTGGGTTGAGGGTTGGATCTTCTCCCTTCTTTTGGTGGAGCTTTTTAGTGAGCAAGAATGGCAGTGGGTCTGTCTAGTGTGCAAACCAAATACAAGCTGGGGAGATAGATCCCTGTCTCCTTAACCCTGCTGTACTCACACTCTCTTCCCTCCTAATGGGTTTCCCAAGGCAAAGCTGTCCTTTCCCCCTCTGTCTAGGAGGCCCCTCCAAAGGCTAATTGTCAGTAGATGTTAAAGCTTGGTTTGGCCGCTTCCACAACATATAATGTACACTCTATCTAATACCAGGGAGTCTTATGTATTGGTGACACCTTTTAGCGCCTGTCCTAGGTTCAGGGTTATTGTGCAGAAATGAGGGGGCCGAGCAGCAGAGGCACGATACAAAAGACTCCATCTTTGTGCCCCATGCCTTACTGATACTGCCATCTCAATGCTCCAGGAACTGGATATGGGAACGTTGGCCAGATGTGGGCACCAGAAGCTGAGTAGAAGCGGTGGGTGAAGACTGCAGCAATGTCCTTTCTCTTCCTGATCAGATTCAAGGCAGGTTCCTCCAGCGCTGTTGTTCTATGCCTGTCACAGAGGCCCAAGTGGGTAGTTAACAGCAGCTACTTACTGTCCTCTCCTGTTCCCCCTAGGGCACCTCACAACTTTTCACCTCTGAGCTTATATGTTAATTGTAGTCTGTGTCATTCTGTTTATGTCTTAACTATATCTTGGCTGTGTTGCTCCTTGTGAGATGTCTGAGAAAGCTAACTAATCATACTAGGAGAACATTTGAGCGATTAGATGTCTCTAGGGGGTGCAGGTACTGAAAAAAGCAAAAATTACCAGGCCCCAGAAAGATGGGTCAGGAGGAGACTGGGAGCAGCATGAGTATAAAGCAGAGAGTCTACAGGATGGGGAATGTCCAGCCCACTGGCCGTATTAGGCCCGAAAAATCATTTGGTCTGGCCCGGTCAAGGCAACCACAGGCGGGACTCAAAATTCAATAAATCTAGGAGCTTTTTTCATAGCAACATAAATTTATATTAAGTGAATTATTTTAAGCAAATGATGTTATTAATATACAAATAGCTCTTGGCATAAAAAAGGTTCCCTACCCTGGTCTAGGACAGGAAGTAATGACTTTGGTGCAGAACAGCTCTACAGCCTTGAAGACAAGTTTTTAGCTGCCCCTTTGTCAACTATAGAACCTCACTCTGACTTTCCCCTTTTCTCTTTTTCCTTTCCTCCCACTCCCCTTTGCTCCTCTTCCTTCTCTCACTCTCCTTCTGCCTCTCCATGTTTTTATTTTCTCGAAGTCTCTATCTTCTCTTCTTGAGTATACTGACTGTTCTTATTTTATTCAAAGAAAATTACTTGTTTACATTTCTTTTCTTCCACATGCCTGAATTATAATGGTGCATATTTTCGTTAGTTTCACTGGCTGGTGAGCAGAGAGAATGACTTCATACCAGGTCAGAGAAGATTAAAAAAAGTCAGATTCTGTTTCCCAACCTTTCAGCAAAGAATTGGTCTATTGACCCAGTTATTGTTCCAATTCTTATAAGATAAGCAGAAGGATGTGGAAGAACAGACTTTCAGAAGTCTGTTAAAAAATAAATGACCAGGGTTATATAGCAAATATAATTTTATTCCTCTTACAAATTGGGTGAAATAGGATTTAGAATTCATTAAAAATACTTTAAAGGAGAATAGACATTATATATACATGTATGCATTATTGTACTAATAGGAAAAATGAGTAAGAGTCAAATGCTAGTGTTTTATATGTGCAACCCCCCCCCCCAAAAAAAAAAACAACAAAACTGAGTGTGTTTCTGAGTGAGTTTGAATCCATTCTCATTGCCTGTTACCAGCCCGAAGTTCTATGAATGTTTGTATTAATAATTGCAGAAGGCCACCCATGTATAGAAGGCAGTTTGTTTAAATGAAGCTAACACTGTGTCCTCACGGAGTGCACATCCTTAAAGTGAACTGGAAAGTTCTGTGAATCTTTTTTTAGAAGCAGACATTTCTCAAGCACCTGATCAGTTCTTCTCAGGGGCGGAGTTTTCAGAGGCAGCTGGAGGGATGAGTGCCACCCTGGCTGGTCTGCAGTTCCTTTGCTCAAGCTCTTCCTTTTGGCTCTCCACCTGCCCTTCCTTTGACCAATCTGTCGTTTTGAGGGTATTCCTTTGAACCTCTTTTCTTTATCACAACCTGCATGCGCATGTAAGGAATTCAGCCTGCTGCCTGATGCTGAGCACAGCAGGAAACCCACATCAGCGCGGCTGCACGGACTGCCTTCTACTTTTACAAAACCGAATGCCAAACGGGCTTCACAATGGAGATGTTGAACACAAAAGTTGGCTCCGTCCTACTGTCCACCCGGCGGTTATGTGAATGGTTGTTTATAACTTGTGTTCAGCTTTCTAGCCAAGCACTAGTGTCGCCTAAAATTGCTACTGTGAGAAAACCAAAATGCTATTTTGTAAGGCCAGACTGTTCATCTGAGTTTGGGAAAACTGCTCTTCTTTCTGCAGAGTTTGCTACAGAAAGATAAACAACTCTACCCAGACAATGGGTAGCTGTGGGACAGTGGCTCTGGACTCAGTTACATATTACTGTGGGGATGGCAGATAGGCGTGTTTTAAACACGGTTGCCTTTTTGTGGGGTAAAATATGTTAAATAGCAGCAGGCTCCACAGATCCCTTAGTTGACCTTTCGTGGATTTGTTACTCAGAAATTGATCAGCCCTTTATTTTTCCCATGATCACATCAGAAGCATAACTTGGATATTGTAATCTATTCTTAAGTTTTTAAAAGCTTTTATTTATTTTCTCTGTACTTCAGAGTGGCCAATTTCTTGCCAATCTTTTTTTTTTTTTTTTTTAATTCTCACCCAAGGATATTTTTCCGTTGGGTTTAGAGAGAGTGGAAGGTAGGGAGGAGGAAGAGGTGGAGCGGAGAGAGAGAGAGAGAGAGAGAGAGAGAGAGAGAGAGAGAGAGAGAGAGACATCAATGTGACAGAGACACATATCTGTTGGCTGCCTCCACCACGCACCTTGACACCTTGACCCAGCCTGGGCATCGAGACTGCAACTGAGGTACATGCCCTTGACAGGGAATCAAACCCTTAACCCTTAGGTTGGAGGGCCAATGCTCTAACCACTGAGAAAACTGGCCAGGGCTATTCTTATGTGTTAATGCTAATAGCTGATGATCAGTGTCCCTATTTCCCCCATTGTATTTGCCAGATAACATCTTGACTCCTGGAGAAACTGTATAAAATGAGTAATTAAATGCCTGAAGGTATGTTAGATTCGTGTCTGAGGGCAGAATACAATTTTAAATAATTTATTTGACCTGCCTAGAATTATTAAATTTCAAATGAACAAATTAATAATAAAATCTGTGCTGGATAATAGTAATAATCTAATTTTTCCACTTAGCCTGAATTTTGAATCAAATATGTAATTTATTCAATGATAATAAATTTGTGTCTTAATAACATGAAATGATGTCAGGGTTTGGCTGTCACCTTTGAAACCATTGGAAATAGGTACCTTGGCCTCATGGGGAATTCAGTAATTCCTAGCAAAGCATTCAGATGGAAATAGTCACTTATGTCTGTCCTTGCAGCTGAGTTCCTCCTGGGCTGCAGGGATGAGACCCAGAGGGCAGTGCTTAGGGAGAGAAAAAGAAAAGGCTGTTGTGGAGACTTTAGGCCAGAGCCTATGAGTCCATGCAGGCAAGTAACAAAGGGTGTGTGGGAAATATGGCC